>NC_056592.1:24903405-25203405 GCF_018340385.1 Cyprinus carpio
AGGGGAAAACACCACCCCCGCAAAACCACGAGCCTTTCCTTAAAATTTGTTAAATTTGAATATGGCATTCTATATTTCTGGATCATTGTGATTCTTAAGCTTTCACCAGACTTGTTCATGCAAATCAGTGATTTTATTAGCTTTGTGTGCCAAATCAATGCATATTTGTTTTTCTTCATCCAACTCAGTAACAATATCTCGCCAGCTGCTTTTCTTTGGCGCTCGCTGATCACTGTTTGTGCCACCAGACTCTGTCTGTGACTCTTACCACAACTGACCTTCGGCCTCTTTTGATATTAAATCTTGGCCAGATAGATCCTCCATACTTAAACCTTCATTTTTTGGGAACAAAAAAATAAATGTTTATTTACTCTTTGTAGCTCGTTTAGGTTCCTCCAAAGTGTCTCCATCCAATTTCAGTCGCTGTTAAATCCAACAGGAGTCATAAAAAATTATAGTTATAAATTCAGAGTTATTAAGGCAGTCTTAAACTCAGTACATACAAGTATTATTTTAAATTCAACATACTACCTTTATAGGGACAATGGTGGTCCCCCTCTTTGAGGATTGATGATAATAGCGCCCTGCTGTCGTCCAGGTTCAGTTCTTCATGAATTTAAAGGGATAACTCCATCCCAAAATGGAAAAGATTTTGTCATTAATCACTTTACCCCCAGCGTCGTTTCCAAAACCCGTTAAAAGCTTCGTTTCGTCCCTTCGGACACAATTTAAGATATTTTGGGATGAAAACAGGGAGCTTGTGACTGTCCCATAGACTGCCAAGTAAATAACAGTGTCAAGGTCCAGGAAAGTATGAAAGACATCGTCAGAATAGTCCCCGCTGTTCATCACGGTTCGGTTCAACCGTAATGTTATGAAGTGACGAGAATACTTTTTGTACACAAAGAAAACAAAAATGACTTTATTCGACAATTCCTCTCCTCTGTATCTCTCTCAAATCAGCACAGCGTCATTTTTGGCAAAATCTGAGCAGTACGCAGGCGACTTACGCTCTTCTGGTATCAGCCGCGCCACAAGGGTAAGTTTTTTACGTGTATTTACGCTTTGGTTAGAAAGCAAACAACGCATCATAACAATATAATTAATAGTAGTAGACATAATAATGATATAATAATATATAATAAATAAAACAATTACTAATAAAGAAAGAAAGAAAAAATAATATTGCTGATGAAACCTTTCACAACACATAGATATGCTTCACATTTGAAGGAGTGTTACACAGAAGGATATAATGGTGTTCCTCCATAATAAAAAATTGTGCCCAACCTGATCATGTCTAAAAGGTGTTTTGCCAAACCAGATTCATTATAAAAGAATTTACTTTTGTCACTTGTCATGTTCTGAGCTGAATTAGAATCTGAGATTTGAAGGTTGAATGTGGTATGGGGAAAATTTAAAGGATGTGCAGCTTTAAAATATGAAGATAGCCTATTGAACGAAGTCTATTTTTAGGGGTAAGAATTTAAAACCCTCTCCATTTAACACAGAATAGCTTAAATATCTGTGATTTTTAATTTGTGTTCTAAAAATTGACAACAACATGCTGCACTAAAGGTTACTGTGCAATATAGAGATATGTGAGGTGGTCATGGGTGCAGACGAAACACATTGTATTAACTCAAGGACAACATTTTCATACATTCAAACTCAGATACAGTACATCTTAGAAAAGGTTCATGAAAGAATCTTAAATATGCTAGGTTCTAATATGAGCCTTTTACAACAAAAAAGGTTCTAAAAATAACTGCCAAATAACCAGTGGATCATTATAGAACCTTTAAGTTCAACTTTGAACCTTTTTGATAGCTAGAAGTTCATATTTGAGTGTAAAAATACAATTAAATGTGAATACTTTTTTACTTTGTAATGAATTGTGAAGTTGTCCCAATGTCTCCCTCCCATCCCTGATTCACAATGACATTCTCCAATTAAACATGAATTCAAACATCTGTCATTTAGCAGCTTTGTCATTCTTTCTTAATATGACAATATTATACATTTGTTACAGGGACAGTCCCTCTGAAGCGATCAGAGATTTGGTGAACACCTTTCAGTCATGATCTTCAGGAAAGCTCCATCTGCCACAGATGTTTGGATCATTCTGAGCACATAGATTTGGTTTCTCTTTCGTGTATTGCATCATTCTAATCACTTAGATTTGTACTTTACTTCTTGTTTGCTTGCGTTTACAAGCTTAGTTTCTCAGTCTGGTACTTCAGTTGTTTACCTGAGTCACAAAGTTCCAGTGATTCTTTTAAAGAAGTTAGAAACATGAAACAAACTTTAAATTTAAAAACAAGCTTGAAACTTCGAAATTACAGCATAACCTTTAAGAATACAAAAGATTAGGATAATATACTAAAAGAAAAAAAAATAACCACAACATTAGATGTTAGATAAAACCCTAGTGTACACAACTGATAAGAAGAAACTATGAAGAAATATAGTTATTTCAAAGGGGAAAAAACATCAAATATGAAGTGTCATGCAGGGAATTCTGGGAAACTTGGTTTTTCACTGTAAATTATCCAATGACTATTTATCCCCCCCCCCCCCCAAAAAAACAAACAAACGTGAAAATGGTTGCAGAAAACTGACAGCATCTCACAGAAACAGTTGAAAAAGAATGACTTTGTTTACTGATGTCAGTCATTACGCATGAGATTGTGCTGAGTGTAATGATGTGAAACATTATGGATCTATCCAACATGCCTGTGTCACTGACTAACTGGGGCCATTAGATAATATAATGAAGAGCCTATCCAGGAAAGGGTCAGCCGATGATCCTTTCATTGGAAAACCATGTCAAACAATATGTCTCCAGAGAAATGTTTGGAAACTTGCAAGTGTCTTGGCTAAAGAGTGGAGTAATATCTAACAGCAAGAACTGCCGAATCTTTTCTCGGTCCATTAAAATGAGATCTGTAGTACTCAAAGCAACAGGTGAAACAAAAAATCAGAAGTGAAGCAATCAGTCAAGCTTACAGTAGTTGTAGAAAACTTATTTCCAACTCTAATTAAAAAGAGATATACAAACATGATTAATGTATTTGTTTTAAAGAAAAAAAGGATGTTTCACCTTTTCTGTTATCGGTTTTATTATGGGAGCAAGAGCGCCGCCATCTTGCAAGCGTATAATCCACAGCGGTGTGACGTCACGGGGGCTGGTTCACTCCTCCGTTGCGCCGTAGTGCAGTAATATAAGCACATTTATTTTCCTTTTTGAAACACACAAATGTTATTTTAAGACACACGTTTGGTTTTCACCAGAATTGCATGAATATCCAACACTAAACTGTCTAAATCACAAAGTTTTGATTGTGGTATACCATTTTCATAACGTGAGGTGCAACGTGATGTAAACAAACAACGCTTAATAGGCTATAATATCATTCATGTAGCATCTTTATTGATATGGCAGACCTTTCAGACATGTATTTGCATTACACCTGGCTCTTTCACCAGGAAGTGGCAGTGGTATGTAAGATATTTTATTTTCACCTGCGAATACAATAGGCTTTACTAGGGGTTGCACGACGTACTGATTTCTGCTAGTTGATTACGGATTATTTAAAAAATACTCGAGTTTACTCGACTAACGTTACTCTGACTAACGGTACCCCCCCCACAAACCACACGGAAAAACAAACGTGGTTCATGCTACTGTAAATGAATAGACATTAAATAGTTAATTAAGAAACGTTTACTGATAAAAAACAAATTAATTAATAGCCTAAATGCAACAATGAGCCTACATAACATAGGCTACGTAAACTCAAAACTTTATATTTATGACATTACATATTTTAATTTTCATGTAACCAGGAGTATTTGTATCTGTAACATTCACAAAATTATGAGTATCTGTTTTTTCGGATTAAAACCAGGTGTCGTACAGTTTACTTGATAAGACCGTTATGACTATCGTGTTTTTCCCGTAGTTATCACTAAACAAATATGCTGCGTTTAAAGTAAAATAATTATTAAATTTCAAAAAAATAAATTAATCATATAAGCAGAGATGTCATGACAAACGTTTGAGTGATAATTTTGAACGCGACGCAATGAATTTAAGGCGCACATTTTCATTACCGCAGAATTCTCACTAAGCCGTTTTTGAACTTACGTAAACAAAATATGCGGGGTGCCACGCAAACCAGCAAAAGATAAAGAAGCAAACTCACATAGAAAATGTATCTGCATCTAAGCTGATTATTAGCCTACTTTTAAGAAGAGAAACCGGTTTGGTTTTTGAGAGACTGTCGACCGGCCAGACAAACGCGGCTGTTTGATGGTGCAGAGCGCGCTGTTTATTCCATTGATTCATGCTATTCATTCGTAGCCTACGGGTTTAAATCATTGCCTTTTTTAAATAATACAAATAATAGACCGTGTACGATATTTGTACTATTATGGGTGATATTACTCTCGCCAAGCTCTGAGTTTCTCAGAGATGCACGGAGAGGTAACGTCAATGCGGGTATTTGATTTTGTGCCCTTTTCATTCATAAAGTTTTCAATTGTTATCTAGCAAACAGCAGATTCTTCAATCCACAGCTCTGTGTATAATATTGCGCTGATCCCCTGGCTCAATTGTTATCTAGCAAACAGCAGAGTGTGCCAGCCTCAGCCGAATTTGGGCCATTTGGGGGTTCGGGCACACCCCTAATTATTAAATTACATATTTTAATTTTACACGTAACAGAGAGAAAAGTGATAGAAAAGTAACAGCTACACGCAATATTGTAATCCTATAATTGCGTTGTAGGCAAACTGTGCATGCATTATGGCCTAATGCCACGCTCGAGTAGTCGATTGTTTCCGACAGCGCCGACTAGTGGTTTTTAAAGTAGTCGATCACTCGACTACTCGACTATGTAACCCCTAATGCTTACAGTACCTGCTGTTAACAGGACGCTCCACTGTTTAACTGGCCTCCTATCTGAACGATCGGCTTCCTCAAGTTTATCATTCTAACATTATTCATTTGTTTTAAGTCTTGCCTGCTTAAACATTAAAGTGGTATATGCCAGTACCAATTTGAGTTCTCTTCTTGTCTTCTTGAGCAAATACACACAAAATTATGTCAGAATGGTTGTCTTGATGAGTATCCACAGAAACATGTTTTGTTTTGTTTCCCAAACCAGCAGGTTCATGACTTCTTCCACCTGTAACAGAAGTACTCGATCCCCTCGCGTGTATCGGCTCAAATGCAATTAAGCAATTGTACTTATTATGGGCTCATTTGAAATTTGTCTTCCTCAATTTCAGAACCAGATGATTTCCTCTGCACAATCTGACTTTTGCTGCAGCATGGGTCAACCTGCTGATTCGTCTGGTGAGAAGAACTGGCCCCCGACTGAGCCTGGTTTCTCAAAAGGTTTTTTTTTTCTCCATTCTGTCACCGATGGAGTTTTGGTTCCTTGCCTCTGGCTTGCTTAGTTGGGGACATTTAATTTCCAGCGATATCGTCGACTTGATTGCACAGATACTATTTAAAACTGAACTGAGCTGGATGATGACGTCACTGAATTCAGTGATGAACTGCTTTTAACTGAAAATTGAATGTTTTCTGTTGGCCTTTTGCATTGACAACACTATTTTTCCTTTTAGATACTGTAAAGTATGACACAGTGACACAGCATTTCACAGAAAAGTTGAAACAATGACTTTGTTTGCTGACGTGAATCATTATGCATGTGATTATGATTTCTTCAAAATCGTGCTGCGAGTGTAGTTTATGTGAAAACATTATGGAACTATCCAACATGCCTGTGTCACTGACTAACTGGGATTTGAAGCCCAGCAAGGCATCTGTTTTAGTGTATACAGTCTGGATCTGTATTAAGATAAAAATTATAAAGAGCATTTATTTGATTTGCTTTTCCATTAGCTGGTTTGAATGTTTTTATTATATGAGGTTGTTATAGACAGTGGCGCGCAAAAAGTGGGGTATGCGCTATATATGCGGCGAAATACGGGCGCCGCACACATGGGGGGCGCCAAAGCGATGGCTAATTTTTTTTTTTAAATAATAAAAGTTATATAAATTTATATAAAAGTTATATATAAAAAAAAGTTATATACATTTTAGAGGACTAACAGGCTAGAGTAGGCGCCGGTGCCCTCATAAGAGTCATCATAGAATTTTAGACATAGAAGGGTAATATCGCGAGTGGGCGGGGCGCCCGTGACGCGCTGAGTGTGAGCAGCGTAGGTAACGTTAGTGAGTTGTGAAACTCGAAAAGATGGATAAAGCAAAAAAGCTATCGGGGGCTAAAAATAGAAAAAGAAAGAGGGAAAAGGAGGATGGCATGTCAGGGGATGCAACAGCAGCTAAATAAGTGGATGGTGAAAGGCAACAGGTAGGATTTAAAATGTGACGTCTATGCTTGGAGGCTTGCAAATACGTTATTCATTTTAACAGACTAGCTAGCGTTTGCTACCACTGGGGAAATGTAGCAGACTCTACGGAGCCCTGCACGTCACCTGTAGCAGACTAAAAAGCAATGCCGTCCCCTCAGTTTATAAACCGTGCTCACGAATTCAAACTGTGCCCCTCGGTTTAACAACTCATAATCCCACGCGATTAATAAACTTAACCGCAATCCATTCCCGTCGGATTTTTTTGAAAACGTACTCACGGATTCATGCAGCAAGCTCCGTGCGCGCAGGTAGCCTACGTGGATTTGTAACACTGTACTCACGGTTTTTATGGGTCGACTATGTGTTTATTACAGTTTTAATGGACTATGGAATAGGCCTACAGGCAAATTTAATAAGAAAGATGTGCATCAAAATCTTGTTTAAATTTGTGATAATCCTAGCACTTGATTATTATGTGTATAATAAACCTGGCATTGTTACTGACTCTGGAGTAATTTGTTCCTCCTTTGTAAGTCGTTTTGGATAAAAAGTTTCTTATGCATAACCTGCATGTTATAATAATATGTAATAATAATAATAAAAATAACTATTATTTTTATTATTTTAATTTATAGGCTAAATAAATTCAGTACACTTAAGACAGTAAAAATGTTTGTCATAAAATTATTAATGAATGCTTTATTTTTAAATAACCTTTTACAGTTTTGGAAATGTGTTTGTGTACTATTTTTTCTTAACATGAAGAATTATTTTGGTGATTTTATTATACTAGCTTTTCCCCCAGAGTTAGATGCACGCTTCACTGTTAATTTTATTATTAAATAATTAGGCCTATTATAACATTGCTTTTTACCTTTTTTAAAAAAAAATTTTTAATTTTATTTTTTTTGAAAATTCAGGGAATTTTCTATTCTTCTTTTTAGCGTTTATTTTAGCCAATAAAACACAGGCGGCGGTGTCTTATCCTATTGGTGATTAATGTAAAATAAACGCTAAAAAGAAGACTATTTTGTGAGTGCGGATCATGGTCTCATAGGATACTATGAAAAATTATGTTTAATAAACAGAATTGAATCTGCCGGTGGGGGCGGAGCCACAAATCCTGAGTTTACAAATCCGAGGGAACGGATTGCGAAAGTGTGCACATGGATTATGAATTCGTGGGTACGTATTCAAAAACCGAAGGTAACGTTACCGTTTACAAAATCTGAACGCACGGATTGGAAATTCGCGGGTACGGTTTATTAATCCGTGTGCATGATTTACTAAACCGGGGGAACAGTTTAAGAATTCGTGAGCACGGTTTATAAACTGAGGGGACGGATTGCAAAATCGTCGCCTCGGATTGATTTTTTTTCTCCTACAGGTGACGTGCAGGGCTCCGTAGCTGACAGAATATGTAGCTAGTTTAGAATATGCAAAACCGAGGCTGCTGAGCTGAAAACTGAAAAATATAAGGTAGCATTTACAAGAAATGACAAGAATCTGGAAAAACAACTTAATATCTTCTGGTTTACCCATGGAATCATGCATAGATTTGCTACCAAACTTGGAGGCTTGCAAATATTAATGTTGACTGGCAAGTGTTTTACTAATTTACTGCAAAATAATGTTGCTGATATCTACATTTAGATTTTGGTTAAACCCTATGGTACCAATCCCATGCATGACATATCTCAATTTATTAAAGTAAAAAAACAACTGGTAAATATAAGGTAGCATGCACAATACATGACTAGAAGCTGGAAAACATTACTTATGCAATAAGGCTGGTTTATTATGGAAACAAATAGATTTTTTTTATTTATTTTTTTTTTACCATTAGCTGCTCATGTTAGCTGTGCTGTCAGACATACAGACTACAGTTACATCTGCTGGGTGACATGTAAGTTGTAATTAGGGTCACATCTCTCTCTATCTTTAAAGATCTGTGCTATATATATATATATGTGTGTGTGTGTGTGAGTGTGTGTGTATATATATATATATATATATATATATATATATATAATGTATATTGTAATATGTGTGTGTGTGTGTGTGTGTACATATACCATAGGCTTACAGTGGCTGTCTGATATACTTTAAAATAAACATTTATTATTTTAAGCACATGATGATGTCCGGCACACTTATTTATTTAAATGTGTGTGTGTGGGTGGGGGGGGGGGGATAGTTGCACCCCTGGTTATAGCCAATAGCAATTATTTAATTCACATTTTATAAGAGCAATATGTAGGCAGGTCTTTTAGCGTGGTGGGTGAGGGGCTTTTTAGGCATTTTTGCGTCACTCTTATGACCTATTTCCTTATTCAAAGACAGTGTTTTTTACGGTTTCACACATGTTGGCTATGAGAACACTAAAAAAAACACCTAACCCTTTCACATAGTGACTCATTTGCTGGCATGTAACCACCAGCAGCCCTCAATCACGCATATAGGCCTATTTTTGACAAATTAGCCTACAGCAGCAAAAGCCTATCGCGGACAATCACACTTCTGTTCAGCAGTCATAGGGAGACATGAGGACACAGGGGAAGCCCACCTGGGACAGGAAGGCAGTGGTCAAGGTAATTTCACCAAGAAGGGAATCAAAAACTGATTGTTTGAAAATTGGACTGCATGAGCAAGTCAGCCACAGAAAGTGTGTAAGAGTGTGATTCTCATCTGATAAAATGAGACCGATAACAGATAATGGGGCAAAAGCAAGGCATTGGGACTTCTCTCTTCTCTCACCTTATCTCACTACACTACCTGAAATCATCACATACATATACAATCAAAACAAAACAGGAAACATACTTAAAGTAGAAGTGAAGCAGTCAGTCAAGTTTACATTATTTAGTAAACTGTTTCTACTTTAATTAAAAAAAGACATAACAAACACAATTAATGCAACCATTTTAAAGAAAAAAAAGGATGTTTTGTTACGGCTTTTTGTTGCAAGAGCACCTCCAATTCCACAGTTTTGTGACGTCACGGGGTTGGTTCGCGCCGTTGGCCAGTGAAGTAATATAAGCTTTTCTTTTCTTTTTGAACAAACACTTTTTCTGAAATCGCGGAAGACAAACTTAAAAGGAGCCCATAATAAGTGCAAGTGCTTATGCATTTGAGCCGATACGGCGAGGGGATCAAGTACTACTGTTACGGATGGAAGAAGTCATGAACTTGCTGGGTTTGGGGTGAAGAGTGGGTCGGAAACAATACATGTTTACATGGATACTTATCGAGACATAATTGTGTGTGCATTTGCTCAAGAAGACGCGAAAGGGAACTCAAATTTGTACTTGCATATGCTGTCCAAGCTGCGGCTTTTTGCGTACGTTCGTGTGCACAGAAATGATCTATCACAGTGCCCGAGTCTCTTTAGCACTGTCTTGCGCTTGAATGGCTTAAAACACATTAATGTTTAAGCATGCAAGGCTTAAAACAACAACAAAAAAAATAATGTTAGAATGATAAACTTGAGGAAGCCGATTGTTCAGATAGGAGGCCAGTTAAACAGTGGAGCGTCCTGTTAACGGCAAGGTACTGTAAGCATATTGTATTCACAGGTGAACATAAAATATCTTGCATACCACTACTGGTGAACGGAGCCAGTGTAATGCAAATATGTCTGAAAGGTCTGCCATATCAATAAAGATGCCACATGAATGATATTATAGCCTATTAAGTGTTGTTTGTTTACATCACGTTGCGCCTCACGTTATGAAAACAATGTTTGGTATACCACGATAAATCTTTGTGATTTAGACAGTTTATTGTTGGTATATTCATGCAGTTATGGTGAAAGCCAAACGTGTGCGTTAAAATAACATTTGGGGTGTTCAAAAAAGTAAAGAAATGCTTATATTACTGCACTAGCCAATTGAGCGAACCAACCCTCGTGACGTCACACGCTGTGGAATTGCAAGATGGCGGCGCTCTTGCTCCAAAACCGATAACAAAACATCCTTTTTTCTTTAAAATGAATACATTAATCATGTTTGTTATATCTTTTTTAATTAGAGTGGAAATCAGTATACTAAATGTAACTGAGCGATAGCGAAAGATCAAACCTGATTCCGACTACGCCACCGGGGTTTGATTCCACCAGAAAAAATTAAAAACAGCAACACAAGTTCTGTAGTTAGTGAATGAAGAACACAGATGTGACCTTCAAGTACAACACTTTTATAACAATCAGTAGTGAAATCTCTAAGCAGTCAACTTCACATTTATAATCTAATCTAAAAAGAGAGAATCACAATTTTAAGATGTCTAGACTTTAAAATCATAACCCACAATTCCTGAATGCAAGATCAACCAAGCCTGCAGGAAGAAGAGAAAAAGTCACTCGGCCAAGGACCCACAACCTCAAGAGTTCACACCACCTCAAGAGTTCACACCACACGTAAACTAACGTGCACCAACCAGCAAATTTAAAAAGGTGTAGTCATAGTGAATAATGCAACAAAAAAACTCTACACTCTCAAATCAATACCCATGCAGTGCTGAAAAATTCACGCCACATGCAGTAAAGGAATGCCCAGATGAAAACTCTCCTTTTCTACAAACATCATATAGACCCTTAGTGGTTGGTACAAACAGGACTTAACGAACATAATCAATACGGATAAGAAATAACTTCAAAACAAACAAATGACCATCAGCTTAAAACTTAGATAAAAATAAATAAATAAATAAATCATAAGCAAAACAGCAGGGCCTGGACATCAGAAGTCCATATGCATAGAACTCCACAAAGGAAGATCTCTGCCGTAATCCAAGAGTGGAATAGAAACACTGCGCAATACAACACTGGGTCCACAACTTGCATAATATTACATACAGCCCATGCGCTCGCATTCTTGCATCGGGGGTTATCTCTCTCGCTATGACCTTTCAGGGTCACAACACCGGAAGGAGACGGAAAAGATCAAAACGTCAAGAAATTACGCAGCCTGCAAACCTTTGTGCTATTTATAGGGCAAAATAAATACATATGCCCCACCCCGTACACCATCCTTATTATCCACTCGGTCACATTAATACTGTAAACTTAGCTGATTGCTTCACTTTTACTTTAATGATTTTTTGGTCACCTGCTGCTTTAAGTACTACAGATCCCGAGTGGCAACCTCCCGCTCTCTCTCGTGAAGCCCACACGAAAGTGACTAAAACTGCAATTTGTGGACTGGCCGCTTTAGGCTGGCTGCAAAAGGAGTCAGTCCCATAGACTTCCCATGTTACAATGCCCAACTTTACAGCAGAAAAATACACATTTACAGCCTGGTTAAAAAAAAATGATTTTGGTCTAGATAGCTAATTTTGCCCTTCATGACAACTGTGAGGGGGGTGAATTTTTTTGAGTGCTATCAAATGATTAATCGCGATTAAGCGCATCCAAAATAAAAGTATTTTGTTTACATACTATATGTATGTGTACTGTGTACATTTATTATGTATATATAAATACATACACATACAGTAAATTTTTGAAAATATTTACATGTATATACATTTATATGTTTATATTCTTATATTTTATATTATATATAAAATATATTTAATATATAAAACATAACATATTTTTCTTAAATGTATACATGCATGTGTTTGTAATTATATATACATAATAAATATACACAGCATACACGCATATATTATGTAAACAAAAACTTTTATTTTGGATGTGATTAATCGTGATTAATCACTGTTATTGTATTTTTTGCATTTGTAAACTTATCCGTTTAAATTATATTAAACCTTAAAGTTCTGCATAATTAAGGGCGCGGCCACTTGAGTGACAGGTGGATTGCCGCTGCAGACACTGCTGTTGAGCTTGGTGGGCGTGGCAACCAACTCCCGCCTTTTTGCCCATTTTCGTTTATCCGGGAGAGTCGCGCGGTGACGCGCTGCCAAGATGGTGACGGCTGCCTCCACCCACTTTGTGCTTCAAATACGCTCTTCAGAAATCAGCGGGTGACATCACGGACACTACGTCCGTTTTTTTTTATACAGTCTATGTATAGGTCTCATTTTAATGTGCCTGAATTGAGAAATGAACATCCACAATGCGATTATATCACGCAGTTTTACAACGTGCAAATGCGTCATCTTTGGACATACAGTCATAGGGTGAACGGGTGTTAGGCCTATAACGCAGGGTAAAAAGCAACTCAAATCCGTCGTTCTTCCGTCGTTTCCAACGGTGGAAAAGCAGCTATAGGCTTACACACACTACCATACACGTTCAGTAGTTCAAACAGACACCTGCTGTACTGCTGCCGCACATGCACTGTTAGTGTCATGCGACGGTGAACGTGATTTCAGTCACCAAGTACATGTTCCTGGATCATCCTTGTTGATCCTGGAACAACATTCCAATCAACCAATCAGAACTGAGATTTAACTTTTCAGGAAATACCTGTTTCAGGCTTAAAATGGGGGTTAGGTGCTTCTACACTCTTGTTAATAAGCTATCATTTCATACTGGTTTTAGGAATAAACTATGGGTAGGGTTAGGTTTAGGGGTAGGGATTGGGTTAAGTCTATATTTTTGGACAATAATGTTGATCCAGGATCAACAAAATATTTCGATCCAGGAACATGTCTTACTTGGCAAAATCACGGCGACCGTCATGCGACTACTGTATGGAACATTATGCATCCAGTCCAGCACCCAATTATCCATCTCCAATTAAGTGCATAAATGAGTGGGAACTGAATCTGAAGTCTGATGATTCTATGCAAATTAACTCATACGTTCATATTCCTTGCTACTTTTTCAGCGCATCAAACTATTATTAATATAGTGCGCAATAGGCTATACATGGTTACCATGACAACTTAACACGCTGGCTGCTGCTCTTTATTCTGTATTAATATTCTTAATTTGATATATTTTTGTAATAATTTTAATATTTAAAGCAGATGTGACCGCCATCCACACTACTTTGTAAGACTAATTTACGCCAGTGCGTCCAATAGCCTAAACACTTGCGTTACAGAGATGGATTTGTTATTTTATAGGCTATAGGCCTACCTCTGTTTGTGTCCATCTGAAGAAAGAAAATAATTTAGCCTACATCTAGGACAGCATGAGGGCAGCTTGGGCAAGTAGATAAGAGAATGGTCTTTTTTGGGGTGGTGCATCCCTTAAAATGTTAAATGTGGTTAAATGAGACATCAGGTTTTTCTCGTAGGCTACTGTTTTGACTTAGGTCTAGCCTAACTGTTATCGCATACGCTTTAAGGGAAGCCACAAACATCTTAAATCTCAGAAGGAAAGGAAAAGAGAAAGGATGAACTATGAGTGTAATGAGCTGACAGCATTATAAGCCTAATTCTATGTTTGTGAAGTGTCAGTGAAAAAGATTTTGAAGAGGCATGCTGGGGCTCTCCATACACACATTGTTGGCTTAAAGGAAAAACAAGACGGAAAATTAAAATATTGTTAAATAATGAAAACATTATGCTGTTTCCAGCACCTCAGTAAACTAAATATCCATGAACCTTTGCAAGCACTAGCGTGTAACATCTGTCCATGAATATAGGCTATAATCTGGAATTTTATTGTGTATCAATCTAAGACTGTGTTAAAAAAAAATAAAAAATAATAATAATTGAAAGACGTTGGCCGACCATCAAGCTGAATAGTTGACCAAAAAATTAAAATTGTACCAAAAAAACTGTTCGGTTACCACATTCTTCAAAGTATCTTTTGTGCAGAAGAAAAGGATAAATAAAAAGATAAATAAAATTATATTTATTGTAATTAAACTAGAATATGTTGTATGAGAAGTGCTCAGTATTTGTGCAAAGTATATTTAAATCATGCAAAATGCATTAATAATAATACATTTATAATATTATATTTTAATTTAATATTTAATATTATATTTTAAGTTAAGTTATAATTATTATTATTATTATTATTATTATTATTATAGAAGACTAAAAGAGCTTTTAGCCGGCATCTCATGTTGCATCGGCCAGGATGAGGTAAGTGTGTAAAAGATTGAGGCTATCGGTCTGAATAAGCCAAACACAGTTAAACTAGAGCATCCTCCACACACGGCCTCTGGCTCGATGCGTTGGAAGGGGATGTTTTTTCGGGGTTTCAGTCTGCTCCCTCCTCCGCCTTTCACAGCTTATAAAGGCGCGGCGTTTCTTCTCAAGGCAGTTGAAGTCAATCCGTCCGTCAGTCGGTATGGACTCAAAGGATGCTCAAGAGAGTTTAGAGAGCGGGCGGCGGTGGCGCGCGCTGCGCGCTGTCGCTTGTTGTAGCAACGGGCGGAGGTCCGCGGCGGCGGTGTTCGTCATCCAGAGTTTATTAACGGCCGCTTGTGCCGCCTTCAGCCTCAACGTCTTCCTCAACCAGCAGCACGTAAGAGCTCGTTTCTTTTTTAATTTGTCTTCTTATATATATATATATATATATATATATATATATATATTATATATATATATATATATAATATATATATATATATATATATAACATTGATTTGAGTGTTTGTGTAGATGATGTACGAGTGTAGTAAGTGCGTTTGAAAGTCCTTTAGAGGGCAGTGTTGACCGTGGTGATGGTTGGCTTGATGAAGTTCTTCAGACCTGAGATTATTACAGGAGATTTCTTAATGTCATAATTGCAGATTATTTAATGGCTTTCAATGGCAGCCGTTTGTGTGAAGTCAGTTAAACCACTTGTCTCAGGTGTGTTCTTTCATGTGGTCATGTTGTGTATCTCCAAATGTGGTGTACTTGAGCTTTGCCTTGGCATGTCCCATCGGGGAAACCCCTGTTGACATCTCAACCATCTTTGTTTTTAAAATCATCCATTAAATGAATGATAACTGTTGAGGTCAGGAGACTAACTTATTTCAAATTCGGCTTACACTGATTTCAGATAATGGTACCCACAAAAGACACTTACTAAATGATCCATTTAAGTCAGGATGCGCACACTGTTTGGGTTGTGTGCCAAGTCCTGAGAAACAGCCTGAGAGGGCATTTTTTGCTGGGCAAAGATGTTCCCCTTTCTCTGTGCAGGCCTTTTCAGCCCACATGTTCCACAACTGCCCTCTGGTCCATGAAAGTGTTTGTTTGTGATCTCTGTTCGATTTGACACGGGATGGAATTTTCCATGTCTTACAGAATGAGTGTGTCTGTTATTTCTCATCACTTTGATCATAACCATTTCCGTATCTTGAATCAGCTTCACGGGCCCAAATTTTTACACTGGAAACCAAAGTGGTGACCCAAAACAGTAACAAAAAGTGTTTACTGTGAAAAAAAAAAGTCTACCCTCTGGGCCTCTTCGGTCATTTTTGCCCGAAAAAATTTATATTTTGACATTTTTAAAATTATAGCTTCATCAGAATGAGATGACACTTGGTGGCTTTTGTTGCATTAGCTATGTGAACACAAACATGGAAAAAATTGGACATGATTCGGGTATGTTAAAGGATCAAAAAAAAAAAAAGAAGTCACTCTTGGGTCCTTCGTGGTCAAAAAATGACAGACATAGGAAATGAATGGGAAAATGCAAAAAAAAAAATACGATCTTTGGTGGTACAAACTACAAATCAGCCACTGGGCAGAAAAAAAAGTGCACAGCAAACAAGGGGTGACTAAAATATCAAGAGTGCAAAATCAAGAGACGTACACACTCACAGAAATGACGTGGTAAGACTGCAACAAGCTAATTTTGAGGAATATGTGAAGTAAAATGAATAAATGAATCTCTCTCTCTCTCACAGACACACACGCACACACACATAAAATTGCAAACTTCTACTGAATTACTCTCGGTTGCATGTGCAGCAATGCATAGTTTGTATGTAAATAGATTTTTCAGAATTTTACTGTTTGATAATTATTGTGTTTGTTCTTATTTTAACCTAACAGGTGTTCCTGATATCTGAGTAACAAAAATGCTTCCCACGTGTGCCCTTTCTTACAAAATTTTAATATTTTATTGCAATCATAATACAAAACCTGATATTTATCTAACCAAAAATATCTAAACCCTGACAAAAAGTAGTCTTTTAGAATATCTATACATATATATCTAAATGTAAAACCTAATAAAATGAAGAAATTATGTCTAAAAACAACTGGAATCCAAAAGCCTATGTACAGGGAGCTATACAGGAGGTTACGTGACATTACATACGTTTTTATTTTTTTTAATGCCACCAGATGGCACAATTCCCTCTTCAAAAAATTAAATTTTAAACGCTTTCATTCTGTTTTAATATGAAATATTGCATTTTTTTCTGAAAACGAATGAATTAATAATTAAATGACAAAAAAATATATTAATTCTAATGGAAAAATAGCTTGTTAAAATTTGTATAAATATTGCATAGTATCATAAAATCCCATTAAAATTCTAAATAATAATCAGAAAATATTATTGAACAAAAATATATTACATTAATTTTCCTGAAGAAAAAAAAAAAGTTACACACACACGGTGTATACACACACACACACACACACACACACACACACACACACACACACACACACACACACTTGCATTTGTGGTTTACGGGGACTCTCCATAGGCGTAATGGTTTTTATACTGTACAAACTGTATTTTCTATCGCCCTACACTAAAACTACTGCCAATTTTTGAATTTCATAAATCATTGTTTTGTATGTTTTTTTTTTTTTTTTTAAGCCTTTTGTTTTACGGGGACACAGGAAGTGTCCTCATAAACCATGTTTACGTTGTAGTACCCATGTCATTATACACATTTATGTCATCATAAACCATATATACCAGTACACACACACACACAATATCATGGCTTTATAGCTAGTAAATGGCTGATATTATAAATATGAGTTTTATTACCATTTTTTAGTTGTTTAACTTTTTTTTTTTTTTGGCAGCATCAGCAGCAACCGGAGTCAACAAAGGACAGAGGGATATTCATGCAAATAGGAGGTAAGTGTTCCTATTATCCTATTATTCAGATTTAAATTCTGTAAAGAAATAATAAATTCTCATATAATGAGTTATAATTCTCATATAATCAGGACTATGCTATATACCACGGAAGTCTGTGATAATTATATACTAGTAAGTCTTTAATTAGTGACATCATCTGGTCTTTTTTGTCAGATCTATGATTTTATTAAAAAAAAAATAGATTAAATTTTTTTTTTCCTCTCTCTCTCTCCTCTCTCTCTCTCTCTCTCTCTATATATATATATATTTATAATTAAGATTTAATTACATGTATGTAAGGGTTAATGCAAATATTTTATTACTTTTAATTTATTTTTTTTTTTTTTGGTTACACCCAAACATTTTAAAAGTTGTAATTAGCCTGTTTATGTCAATCTTAGAGGATACCACATCTAGATCTAGAAGAAAACCGAACAGCCATCTAATTCTCACCTCTTTCTGTACGTCTGTGTGTGTGTATGTGTGTGTGTGTCAGGCACAGAGTTAGGTGAGCTGAAATTCATGGCGCTCTGGAACCACAGTGTTGATCTAAACAATGAGAAGACGGTGAAGCTGTCCTGTGCCGGACCGTACATTGTCTATCTGTGGGCATGTGTGAACAGCTACAACACTGACACAGTTGTCAACCTGACATTGGAACAGGGGAATCAATCCTTCCACCTGCAGACCCTGCAAAAAAAAAAAGAGTGCAAGGAGATGCAAGGAGTTTTCATGCTCTCTAATAGAAACGAAGTCACGTTGAAAGTCAGTCACATCAAAGACACCTTCAAGATCGAAGACCTCTTCTTAGGGCCTGCACTACATGCTAGGAGCACAGTGCTTCCATCATCCACTTCTTGATGAAAAATAGAAACAATTTTTGGATATAAAGCTTTTTAAGGTGCTCGTTCTTCAGAAGAGCTGTTTAAATGATAAAAAACTATGACATGACCCTCAGTGTGAGTTACCATTTAGAAATATCTCTTGTTTTCCCCGATTTGAAACTTTCCTGTGTTTGAAGTATAATGATGATGCCATAGTCAGACTTTTCCTGGACCAAAAGTATAACCATGAAGCTAAAGAAGAAGATTCAGAGAGCTGCAAAGACATTTTTTATTTTATTTTTTTCGTAGTGGAAGAGTGTGTTATTTTTCCACACTGTACTGAAGCGTCCTGGCTCTTCAAGACGGACTAGTTGTGAAACACCTACTGCATCACAGTGGAAGTGGGCGATGACGTGGTATCAACCGTAATGGCACTATGTCAGGTCAAAGAGATCACAACTCACCACAATTTGGATTAGTGGCGGTTCCATAAGCTCATTGAATGTATTGATACTCTGTGGATGAAAGAGAATTTATATGAAGTAACCAATTGCAGAAATTTTTTCAAGCTACTTCTGATCAATGTACATAGTACTGTAATTTGAGCAGAAATTATTAGAACACCCTCAGATATTGTCCTTTTACAGTGTTCAAATAGTGACATAGCAATAATGTTCTCAATGTTTTGTCATTATCATTATATTTATGTAAAAACTGAAAGAAAACCCCATGTATGAAAGGAAATACCAAAGGGTGACATTTCTATTTTAGTTTAGGCTTTGGAACAGATATAGAAATTAAGGTTGTTTTTTAAGATTTTTTAATGATCTAAAACAGTTTAATTTTGTAAACTGTATGTGATTGAATGTTTGATGATTTATTTAAATCAGAGTCATTGGATAATGTAAGGATTTAATCCACGCTGTTAGAAACTTTTGATAGTGTGCTTTCCTTTCAAGAGTACATGTTGGAAAATGTATTTATTGAAATTAAATTAAAGTATGTTTTTTATTTAATCAGACCACTATTATTGTGATGGCGAAGAAAAGCACTAAAGACCTCAAAAGCAAAACCAAACAAATCTTGTATCATCCACATCGCATCCATTCACTCATCACATAAACAAATGTATCTAAATTCAGTCTTAATTACATTTTCATCTATTTTTAGTTTATCAAGCATGATCTTAAATGTCTAACCTGCTCAATCAAACCCCTGCTGCAAATTCTCTAGCTATGCTTTATTTATACAGCAAAGTTTGCACTTTTATATCATAAATATTATTATAAACATCAATAAAAATGCAATATGCTGAAATATTTAAGTCGTTTTCATGTATTTTACAATGTTGCCTAATTTAGTATATTCTTTAGCTAAATATCTTTATCTTGTTTTCCAGTAAATTTCATCTTAAACAAGATAAATTTACCTCATAAGACATTGAGACTTGCCAAAATGCATGTTAAATATGCGTTTAAATATCGTCTTGTGGCAATAGCTGATTTTTTCAAAATACATGGGTAACACTTTACAAGGTTCAGGTCATTAAAGTTTGCATAAGTTATTGTGAACTAGGTATTGTAGGTATTGTAACAATTAGCAACAGTTTATAATTTACAAATACGACATTGTTAATGTTTACAACTTGAAATGTAGTTTATGTTGAAATTATCATGATTATTAAATGCTAATTCACAATACCTAATGCATTAAGTAATGTATTATTCTAATCAAATATTCATGTTCACTTATATTCAATACATTCTCTGAAAACAAAACTCAAGTTTTATCAGGTAATCAATGTCTCATTTTTCCTTTTTACCTCATAGTTATTGTCAGACTAGCATGACAATATTGTCTCCTTTCGCCTCCCACTTCACTCTCATTTCAGTCTTTCCTGCCAGCACATGCCCTTTTCTTTCTAGCCAGTGAAAGTGAAAATACGTTGTTCGTGTTTGTGTACTGTTTTCCTTTGTGAATGTGCCAATGTAATATTACACCATGCTTGAGTGTGACGTTGTACAGAGGAATCTCCTGTTGTTCACCAGGGAATGACGTGGAACTACACACAGTCTAGACATCACACAGACCCTGAAAAAGTGAAAAAAAGTGACGTGACATACAGCCAAACACGTACGTGACCCATACTCAGAATTCGTGCTCTGCATTTAACCCATCCAAAGTCCACACACACAGCAGTGAACACACACCCGGAGCAGTGGGCAGCCATTTATGCTCCAAAGCCCACCTAACACTTCGAGGTTCGGTGCCTTGCTCAAGGGCACCTCAGTCGTGGTATTGCCGGCCCGAGACTCGAACCCACGACCTTAGGGTTACGACTTAAACTCTCTAACCACTAGGCCACGACTTCCCCTACTGATGTTGCATCGACCCCTATAATGTCGCTTTAGTTATAATGAAAACTTTGAACCTGATTAATCTGTAAACCATATAGGTGTGAGTCTGCTGTAGTCATATGACCAGTGTCAGAGAAATAAGTATGCCTAAATTTAAAATTCCATTGTACAATTACAGAAAATAAAGGAAAAATAATGCAAAGCCAAGATGTTACATAAAATGAGTGAGACGTTTTTCTAAGTGACAAATAAATATGTGACTTTACAGACAATCAGATGCAATAGGATCATTCAACACACAAAGTGCAAGGTTTCGATTCCCGAAGCATCAATTTTTATCAACTCAGAAATCAGATCACTTTCTGTTGCATCATGCTGAGGGGAAGTGCCACTCACTCTGCAATCTCATTGGTAAAAAAATCCTGCTCCACATAATTGCAAATATAAGTGTAAAGCATGTTTCAACATGTTCTGTCAAACCCTGAGCTTCAAGAATCTGACACATTATGCAACTATTCTTAGTAAATCCACAATGATAAGCTCAGGAGCACACACACATGCACATGACTGTTAAGATTGCACAAGCAAATAGGCACACTCTTTATTCAGTAAATGGGATACGCTCAGCGTATAATAATAATGTCATCATTAACACACGCTCAATTCATTCCAAACTGGCCAAACTTACTTCTCTGGAAGATTTCTGTCCCTCCACTGACAATCAATGTTAGACTTTTTATTGTAATTTTGCTAATGTAACTGCCTCTTTAGAGTAGCTTACCACAATTACATTTTACAGTATAACGCTCTTACCACGATTTAATTTTACAGTACTATATACTTACTGTTACTTAGCTTTATATTATATTATAAGGTATAATAATATTACAGTAATTTACTGTAATTTATATTACACTATTTATTACAAAACCTTTCAATATTTTACATGAATGTCATGTATATATATATATATATATATATATATATAGAGAGAGAGAGAGAGAGAGAGGAGAGAGATTTCTCTGAATTCATATCAATCAAAGCACATATCATGAAAATATGGCAACAAAAACGGCAACAAATAGCATCCCAGTTGGTCTTGGCTAGCATCCATAGCCACTGACGGCTGATCTGAAAACAAAACAAAGTGGAAATGTGTGGAAAAATGATCACAAGTTTCTCTCATCTAAATTTGTTTAATGGACAGACGAGGTAACAACTTGTGCAACAGCAGTTATTCACAGTACAGTACTATTTAAAACAGTATAGCATCCTTGTCAGTGAACTTCATTACTTGGCTGAATAACCAAAAATGAATGCTAAATCAACGTTAATTGGCTGGCATCAAATTCTCAGAAATATTTTCAAATACTTCCAAACGAATCAATCCAATTAAATTTTGTGGAAACCTGGAATCAGAATAAGAGAATAAGAATAATTATAAATCAGATTGAATAGGGTGTCGAACATCCCCTGACCAAACCTGGAAGACAGGCCTCATCACTCCCACTTGTCCGAGAAAGTGCTAACAGCCGTATTAAATAATGGCGATATCTACAGACTTTTTAGGTAATGAGTTAAACTAGCTAGCTGTTTTTATCATTGACGTTTTATTCAATTTAATATCTAAATGTTAGTGAAAAGAATAAAAATAAAAAACTTTTAGATATCAATCCGCATATGTGATGGATGTTGGTTATGATCATCTTTGTATCTACTTTGACTGAAGGCATCTTGAGTAAAACAGCTTCATATTTAATGAAGCATATGCAAAATGCTTGAACTGGAAGCGATGAGACCTATTTAACAGTTTACAGAAGTTTGTTGAGCATAGAATTAAGATCAGAACTGAATTAAGAACTTGTGAATCAAATGGAATCGTGAAATTTGTATCAATCTATATCAATATATATATACATATATATATATATATAGTATATATATATATATATATATATATATATATTTGCATTTTATTTTTTTTTTTTTTTTTTTTTTTGCAAAAAACATCTCTTTATTTATTAAGACATTTCTCTGAATACTCTAATTTTGCTTCATAGCATAGCATAGATGCAGTAATGTCTAATACTGAGTCTGATAGTTTAAAACCCATACTTACAAAACCAAATATGCTCAGTGCTGTAGCTCTTAAAAGAGCCTTTGGGGTGTGTTTAGCTCCTGTTGAAACAAGCAAAAGAGAGAGAAAAAGAAGAATCTTCATTTTTCCTCTGTGATTAATGAGTAATCACTATACGTCATAAACATGATAAACCACAGATCTAGGAAGACTGCTAGATTGATCACTAACGCAATCAGATGACAAACAACACTGAAAAAAGAGAGAAGAGAATATATACAAAAACCATGTAAAAATAAATTAATATGAATATTCAGAGCACTGACTTTTATGAGACCTTGCTTCTATTAACAATCAAGAAGACATAATAAGGAATGCATTTTAAAAAAAAAATAATGAAACAATTTAGTCTATAATAACCTACAACACAGCAATTGATTAAATTAATCAAATTTAAAAATAAAACACTGTGTAGACTTCACCATTTAAATTAAATTGAATCATAACAAAGTAATACAATATTCAACAAAGAGCAGTGAATAATTATCTCATTTTCTTTTGTTGTTTGATGAACAGATGACAGACAGCAGCAGGTTTACACAGTAGGATGCTGTCACAGAATGCACAGATTCTGACTAGCATTCCATTACTTTTCAAACTGTTTATTTTCACTAAAGACATAACTGACTGTGTTAAGTGAAATCTCATCCAAGACCAAATACACTCTATGACCAAGACAGACATTTTAACATATACAAAGCACAGCGTAGCCAATATTTGTCTGTGTTTCATTCCATTTCTCGAATCACGCACAATGTACTTAAATACACCTTGCAGTGCAACCTGGACACCTCGTCAGTAATGGTCCCGGGGTCATAGGGTGTTTCGGGTCTTACATCAGACACCCTCACCCGGGCGACCCAGCAATTACAGACTTGTTTGGATGATGCTGTTTGCTGATGTTAATACCAGTGCAGATGGCGTCTGCTACTGCCTTCAGGATCTGGTCATGGCACCAACGATAACATCCATTTTCTAAGGCTTTGAGCAGCAGCTGAGGATATGCTCTAATGATCCTCTTTTCTAGCAGAGTTGGCAAGCAGGTGAATCCACCAGGCCCCAGGTGAACAGGTTGGCAGGACTAGGGAGGACATCATACACTGACTGGACCAAGAACTTAAAATGGTGTGGTTCCGCCTTCCAGAGCTCTGCCCAAGTGATCTTACAGCCAGCTGTTTTCTCCCACCTTGTCCAGGCCCCCTGCTTGGACATGCCTACCACTCTGCTGAAGCGAGCTTCCTCCACCTCGGCCCATACCTCCTCCTGGATAAGCTTCCGCTTCTCTTTCCCTCTGGCCTTGATGTAGCACGGCTTGGGATTGCTACCAAGCCCGGCCCGCCCCGTAGCCACCGTACCCACCAGGGTCCTATGCCGCAGCCTTGCCTCTGCCCGTTCCACTGCATCCTGGGCCCGCCACTTCCTTCCTGTTCTGACCTCTACCCCTGCTGTGGAGACCTTGGTGTCAACTGAGTCTCAATAGAGCAGGACTTCTCTGGCTCGTGTGACCTTGAACTCCTCTGTCAGACTACTAAAGGGAAGCTGTAGCTTGGTGTTATGGCCAAAGAGAGCAATGCTGCTTAGGCTCCGTGGCAAGCCCAGCCACCTGCGCAGAGATCTGCTGACCTTCTGCTCGAAGCCCTCCACGGTGGTAATTGGGACTTCGTAGATCAGCAGTGGCCAGAGGAGACGAGGAAGAATGCCATGCTGGTAAATCCAGGCCTTGAACCTACCAGGAAGTCCTGACTTATCCACTGCCGAGAGCCATGTGTCCAGGTCATCGCTGGTACCCCTGCCGAGCAGCGGTTTGTCCTTCAGATTGTGAGTGAAGAGTTTTTGCCCAGGCTCTTCACTGGGCTTTTCCGACACTGATGGAATTCTGGTGTCCTCCCAACATAAAGCGGAACTGATCAGCTACTTTTCCTTTCCTCAGGACCAGGGACCTGGATTTCACAGGCTTGAAGCTCATTCTTGCCCACGTGATGATCCGTTCGAGGCCTTGCAGAAGCCACCTGCATCCAGGCACTGTGGTTGTGGTGACCGTAAGATCGTCCATGAATGCTCTAAGGTCTTGCTCCCTCTTGCCATCGCTATAGATGTGGTGGATATAATGGTTGATATCCTCCTCAGGACATGAGAGTTGACCGCTACGTTTCTCTCCCAGCAGCTTCCTTGTAAAACCAAATGGATCCGCAATGAAGGCACTGCGCCTACGGGCTCTTTCCTTGCCCCTCTTCCTGTGCCACTCAGCCCGCCCCGAAGGGTAATTAGCCCTCTTCCTTACCACACCCCTAAGTTCTGCCAGGGCTGCCTTCTCCTCCTCGCTTGCCTTTCGGTACTGGCTCCTGAGTGTCCTCAGGTCTTGTCTATGTTGGGTAATCTTGACCTCTCGTCGGGTCGGAATTGGTGCTGCAGTAGACGTCTTGGTGGCGCGTTGTTCCTTGGCGCCAAATCTTTCTGAAGCGATGCTGATTATGAACCATGCTCATGGTTTGGAGCCTTCTGGTCCACACCACCCCTTGGCTGTTGCTTCAAGGGCTGCATCAACATCTTCATCAAACTGTCGCCACACTGACTCTTTGTTGGGCAGGAGGCCACAAAAACTGGCGCCGCTCTGATGGTCTGCTCTGGAGTGTAGCTTGTGGTGCTTGGAGGCTCTGGGCACTGTGGTGTGTGTCCGGGCCTGGTTCCTCCTCCGTCTCACCAGGTGCCGTACTGAGTACTGGCACTGTGCGTTGCATCACAAGCTTCCCTAGGCAGCCCATCTTGCTCTGGTGTATTTTTAGACCAGTCTTGTTTTTGCAGACCTTGCCACATTTACAGACTGCACTCGTAGTTGATTGTCCATTTGCATTAGTCGTTACCAGAAAAGAAAGAGAATGCGAAAAAATGGCTATACAATAAATAAGAAATACGGCGAGCCTGTATATGACAAGTCACGGTACATGATTTGACTGATTTGGATGTTACATAGAAAAGGTGACAGTGACAGCATGAAGTTTGATATATAATGATGATGCCATTGTTTCCCTGGGCCAAAAGTATAACCATGAAGCTAAAGAAGAAGATTTGGAGAGCTGCAAAGGCGTCCTGGATCTTCAAAGATGGACTATTTGTGAAACACCTACTGCATCACGATGGAAGTGGGCGATGATGTGTGATCTCTAATGTCTCTTTAATTTTCCCCGTAGTTATTGTCAGACTAGAATGTGATTGTCTCCTTTCGCCTCCCACTTCACTCTGATATATGTCTTTCTTGCCAATGCATGTCCTTTGCTTCTAGATAGTTATTTCATCAGCGAAAGTGAAAGTACGTTCCTATTCATGTTTGTGTACTGTTTTCCTTTGTAAAGGTGCACTGTAATACTACGCAATGCAATGATTGTGATGTCATACAAAGGAATTTCCTGTTTTTCACCAAGGAATGATGTGGAACTAGACACACAGACGCTGCTGTTGCATCAAACCCAACTCTCCTGACCTGAACCCCATAGAGAGTCTGTGGGATATTGTGAAGAGAAAGGTTGAGAGATGCAAGACCCAAAAAACACTCTGGATGAGCTTAAGGCCGCTATCGAAGCATCCTGGGCCTCCATAACACCCTCAGCAGTGCCACAGGCTGATTGCCTCCATGCCACGCCGCATTGAAGCAGTCATTTCTGCAAAAAGGATTTCCCGACCAAGTATTGAGTGTGCATAACTGAACATAATTATTTGAAGGTTGACTTTTTCTGTATAAAAAACACTTTTTTCTTTTTATTGGTCGGATGAAATTGCTAATTTTTTTGAGATAGGAATTTTGGGTTTTCATGAGCTGTATGCCAAAATCATCAGTATTAAAACAATAAAAGACCTGAAATAGTTTCAGTTGGTGTGCAATGAATCTAAAAATATGAAAGTTTTAATTTTTATCATTACATTATGGAAAATAATGAACTTTTTCACAATATGCTAATTTTTTTGAGAAGGACCAGTATATATATATATATAATATATATATATATATATATATATATTAGGAGATGAGGAGAGGAGAGATCTGAGAGAGAGAGAGAGAGGAGGTAGGAGAGAGAGGACGAACGGAAGAGAGAGGGAGAGAGAGAGTGAGAGAGAGGGAGAGAGGACCAGAGAGAGAACTGAATTCATAAATCAAAGCACAGATCATGAAAATATGGCAACCAAAAAAGGCAGTAATAGCATCCCAGTTGGTCTTGGCTAGCATCCATAGCCACTGACGGCTGATCTGAAAAACAAAACAAAGTGGAAATGTGTGAGAAATGATCACAAGTTTCTCTCATCTAAATTTGTTGATGGACAGACGAGGTAACAACTTGTGCAACAGCAGTTATTCCCGGGACAGTACTTTTTAAACAGTATAGCATCCAGTGAACTCCATTAATTGGCTGAATAACCAAAATGAATGCTAAATCAAGGTTAATTGGCTGGCATCAAATTCTCAGAAATACAGGTCCTTCTCAAAAAATTAGCATATTGTGAAAAAGTTCATTATTTTCCATAATGTAATGATAAAAATTAAACTTTCATATATTTTAGATTCATTGCACACCAACTGAAATATTTCAGGTCTTTTATTGTTATAATACTGATGATTTTGGCATACAGCTCATGAAAAAACCAAAATTCCTATCTCAAAAAAATTTGCATATTTCATCCGACCAATAAAAGAAAAGTGTTTTTAATACAAAAAAAGTCAACCTTCAAATAATTATGTTCAGTTATGCACTCAATACTTGGTCGGGAATCCCAGAAATGACTGCTTCAATGCGGCGTGGCATGGAGCGCAATCAGCCTGTGGCACTGCTGAGGTGTTATGGAGGCCCAGGATGCTTCGATAGCGGCCTTAAGCTCATCCAGAGTGTTGGGTCTTGCATCTCTCAACTTTCTCTTCACAATATCCCACAGATTCTCTATGGGGTTCAGGTCAGGAGAGTTGGCAGGCCAATTGAGCACAGTAATACCATGGTCAGTAAACCATTTACCAGTGGTTTTGGCACTGTGAGCACGGTGCCAGGTCGTGCTGAAAAACGAAATCTTCATCTCCATAAAGCTTTTCAGCAGATGGAAGCATGAAGTGCTCCAAAATCTCCCTGATAGCTAGCTGCATTGACCCTGCCCTTGATAAAACACAGTGGACCAACACCAGCAGCTGACACGGCACCCCAGACCATCACTGACTGTGGGTACTTGACACTGGACTTCAGGCATTTGGCATTTCCTTCTCCCCCCCAGTCTTCCTCCAGACTCTGGCACCTTGATTTCCGAATGACATGCAAAATTTGCTTTCATCCGGGAAAAAAAAAAACAAAAAAAAAAAAAAAAAACAATAAAAAAAGTACTTTGGAACCACTGAGCAAACAGTCCAGTGCTGCTTCTCTGTAGCCCAGGTCAGGCGCTTCTGCCGCTGTTTCTGGTTCAAAAAACAAAAACGCCTGTGCACGGTTGGCTCTGGATGTTTCTACTCCAGACTCAGTCCACTGCTTCCGCAGGTCCCCCAAGGTTCTGGAATCGGTCCTTCTCCACAATCTTCCTCAGGGTCCGGTCACCTCTTCTCGTTGTTTTGAGAAGGACCTGTATTTTCAAATACTTCCAAACGAATCAATCCAATTAAATTTTGGTGGAAACTGGAATCAGAATAAGAGAATAAGAATAATTATAAATCAGATTGGATAGGGTGTCGAACATCCCCTGACCAAACCTGGAAGACAGGCCTCATCACTCCCACTTGTCCGAGAAAGTGCTAACAGCCATATTAAATAATGGCGATATCTACAGACTTTTTAGGTAATGAGTTAAACTAGCTAGCTGTTTTTATCATTGACTTACTATTCAATCAAATAAATAAATAAAAGTTAAAAAAAAAAATAAAAATAAAAAACTTTTAGATATCAATCCGCATATGTGATGGACGTTGGTTATGATCATCTTTGTATCTACTTTGACTGAAGGCATCTTGAGTAAAACAGCTTCATATTTAATGAAGCATATGCAAAATGCTTGAACTGGAAGCGATGAGACCTATTTAACAGTTTACAGAAGTTTGTTGAGCATAGAATTAAGATCAGAACTGAATTTAAGAACTTGTGAATCAAATGGAATCGTGAAATTTGTATCAATTATATCAATATATATATATATATATATATATATATATTTGCATTTTAATTTTAATTTTTTTTTTTTTTTTTGCAAAACATCTCTTTATTTATTAAGACATTTCTGAATACTCTAATTTGCTTCATAGCATAGCATAGCTGCAGTAATGTCTAATACTGAGTGTGTCTGATAGTTTAAAACCCATACTTACAAAAGCAAATATGCTCAGTGCTGTAGCTCTTAAAAAGAGCCTTTGGGGTGTATTAGCTCCTGTTGAAAACAAGCAAAGAGAGGAGAAAAAGAAGAATCTTCATTTTTACTCTGTGGATTAATGAGTAATCACTATAACGTCATAAACATGATAAACCACAGATCTAGGAAGACTGCTAGATTGATCACTAACGCAATCAGATGACAAACAACACTGAAAAAAGAGAGAAGAGAATATATACAAAAATATGTAAAAATAAATTAATATGAATATTCAGAGCACTGACTTTGATGAGACCTTGCTTCTATTAACAATTAAGAAGCCATAATAAGGAATGCATTTTTTTTTTTAAATTTTTGTATTCATGTTTGTGTACTGTTTTTCCTTTGTAAAGGTGCCACTGTAATACTACGCAATGCATGATTGTGATGTCATACAAAGGAAATTTCCTGTTTTTCACCAAGGAATGATGTGGAACCTAGACACACAGACGCTGCTGTTGCATCAAACCCTATAATGCCCAAGAACTTTCAAAGAAAGAGATAAAAACCTTGGTTATGATACAAACTCTGTACCTGATAAATCTGTAAACATATAGGCCTTGGTGTGAGTCTGCTGTAGTCATATGACCAGTGTCAGATAAATAAATAACAAAGAGAGCAATTATGAATGTTAAGTATATAGCAGGCCTAAAGAAACTGTGGAGTCCACACAGTAGACCTAAATTTAAAATTCCATTATACAATAACAGAAAATAAAGAAAAATATAACACAAAGCCAAAATATTTACATAAAATGAGTGAAACATGAGTGAGGACTCACCAAGACCTAATACAGTCTATGACCAAGACAGACATTTTAAACATATACAAAGCACAACGTAGCCAATATTTGTCCGTGTTTCAGTCCGTCTCAAATTGAACACACGGAAAGCGCTTGGGAAACAGTGTCTCTTCTGCAGCTCAGTGCGAATTTAACCCATTTTTTAGTATCAAGCAAGAACAGCAGGCGACTGTATTCGACAAGTCACGTTACATGATTTGACTGATTTGGATGTTTCATAAAAAGGGCGACAGCATTTAAGGAAAGGAACATTTATTACATTTTCATAACTGCTGGCCAAAATCAAAAACAAAACGAGAGTGAGGGGGCCCCTTCGTGTTTCGGGGGACCTACACAACATGCATAATAAACGTATAGGGAGGATCGGCTCTGTTACATTTGTACTGGAAAAGGCAGTCAGTCAGTTGTATGACAATTTTGTAAGTTTCATGAAAACGGCAGTTTTTGAGGAAAAGGAACAGTTCCCTCTGACAGTTAATAACCTATAATTAGATTTTTATTATTTACTTTATATTAAATTGATATTGGTAATGGTTTTACATTTTAAGAGATTTATAAGTAAGTACTTGCCACCGGAAAAAAACTTGCAGCTGAAAATAAATTTGTGAAGAGGACGGAAATCAGTACGGCTACGTTCACACACGTCAGTTTTTTTGGGACTGCATTTACTAATAGTGTGTGAGTCCAAGCTGTCTGGATACTGTCTGTATGAACGTGCAACGGGAGTCAAGCCCGTATTCCCAGAGCCATTGAGAAACAGAGTTACAACACTCCCATATCTTTCATAGGAACTGAGGAAATGCAGTAGTAAAGCATGTCATGGACCAGCCAATAGTCCCAAACAACCAATATTTTCAGAATAGTTTCAGAAACAAAAATTCATGTTACATTTTAGCCTCTGATAATAACATGTTAGGTGCCATTCAAACAGAATGCCTCTTTGCGTCTAAAAATGCGAGGAATGGTTTTTAAAAAAGCGCTGCGTAAAACGTGAGGGTCTCGAGGCATGCTTTTGAGATGTGATGGAATAAAAACAATAACAGAAATAATAGAAATAGGCAAACAGCAGCACTGATAGATAGAGTTTTGACATGAAAAAACCCAACTGTTTCCCAGTTAAAAAATTGCGTTCTGAAGGTAAAAAATACATGTTTTGGCGGGGTTTCCCCTGCTAAAATTTGCATTCCAGGGGATAAATATCATATAATTGGAGTTGCTTCAACCCACAAACATGAAAAACAACCCCGTGGCAACAGTGAGAAAGTACCCTATGGGAAAACTGCAGACTTGGCAACATTGGTCAGAACAGAAGTTGTGGACGTAATGTGAAAAGGGTCTACTCTGTTTCTCAACAGCTCTGTGTATTTCTTAACAGTAACCATAGCAACAGTGTCCAAAGTAATTTCAAAGATGGTGACATCCATAAAATTGAAAGTCTTATCACTTTCTGACATGGCAAGAGTCCAATCGAGCCTCAAGTTCATCTATCAAATCTTCATTAACCAACAGCAGCTTTTAGATTTGGATGGAGAGCAGAATTTGAGTCAGTGCAGAATTTTGAGGCAGTTGCGGTGGATGGATCTAAATTTCAGATGACATACAGCTCTTGTTTTCTTCAACACTGTAAGTTACAAAACCACACCATCCACGCAAGCACACGGTAGTCACGCATATGTGCAGTCACGCCTTCGCTCTCGCACTGTATCACACTACAATACGGTTTTTTTCCCCAAAAGGCGGTTGTGTGAGAATGGTGAGAGTTGGAAATTTACAGGCTTTTACAACCACATTCTGTAATCGAACTCATGGGCCTGCACCCGTAGGGCATAGCAACGAGGAGAATTTTTTTTACTATCACATTGCAACCGGGGTAATACTCTGCCATATGGATGGGGGAGGCTAGGGTATGGCAATTGCCATACTCTGCCATATGGAAATGCCACCCCTGGATTTGCTCTGTTTAATAATTCTGAATGGATCCGTATATATCTATAAACAGTCATGTTAAGGCGAGTGGTATAGTGGTCTGTTTTGTATTGTAGCTTGACTTGTTATTTTTATGAATAGTAAATGCTCTGTCTGGGTCCGGACCTCTGCTTGGCTCCAACCGGACTGCAAGACATAATGCCAATGGCAGCACCATTTCTAAATAAAGTAAGCAGCACTTCAAAACAATGGAGTGGTTCAACACCACAAGCACTCAGGGTTGTGTTACCCCCAGCAGAGGGTTTCAATGATTACTATAATTACATTAAATTAATTCATGTGCCAACCAATTATACACACTTTCATTACACAGCAAACACCAAAGACATAAATATCCAGTGCATCAAAATAAATAACACATATCGATATAGAAGATGTACATACATATACAAAATATACCATATATAAGAACCCCTAATAAAAAAATAGCCGTCATCAATATACAACATGAAAATGGCACATGAAAAATAATAGTAACCTGCCCTAATACCCCCATGTTCACGCACACTCACAAACAGACAACAAGCGCCGGGGGGGCAGTAACAATCAAGCATTCACATTAAATCGGGCCTCCCTGGCGAAGAAGATGCTCAGCAGCACTCACATACAAAAGACCCCCCTCACAACAGCAGATATCATACCTTTATCAGTTTCCTTACAAATGCAGCACAGGTGTTAATTTCTTTCCCCCAATGAGATGTGAGGATAACACTACGGGCGCTACTTCCACCACCCATCCCCTTGCCTAAAATGAAGGGCGTACATCCATCCCCCCTACTCTAAATGTGTACAGACATTCCCAAATACTTCACATCCTATAATGTTGAGGCAACAGGCCCTTTGTGACCCATGTGGACTGCCTCAAGTACTCAGTCTGTGACACGGGGTGGGCTAAAGGGACCTTTCCTTGGTGCAGTTTTTAATGTCCCTTCAACAATGTCCATATTAGAGGCTGCCTCTCCTTTACTCTGTATGGGGTCTGGTGGCCCTGTGAGACAGACCCCCACTCAAGGCTTCATACAGCAATTGGTGTTCACAGGATCGACACTAGAATCAGAAGGGTTCCCTTCTGTTATAAAAATCCATTTTTTTATGATGGTGATGCACCAGCTGCCAACTGTCCCTGAAAATCTATTTCCCCCGGCCCAGCATAACATCAGCTGGCAATTTTGCATGATGGCAAATCATTAAAAATAAGGGGAATAGCCCGTAGAAGGATGGGGTATGTTATTGAAGGTTTGTACCAATTCTGCAACATACTGATCCCAATCCTATTTTATGATCATTATAACATTTTAGATATGGATATGTTTCTTACAAAAAAAAAAAATCACCGATTCACTACAGGATGTCTTTATTCACCCCCCAGAGCCATGTGAGGCACTTTTTTAATTACAGATGGATGCGCTTTATTGGACTTTTTTTTGGACTGTTGAACAGAAACATCCGTCCACTGCCATTATAAAGCTTGGAAGAGCCAGGACATTATAACTCCGATTGGATTCGTCTGAAAGAAGAAAGTCACATATACACCTAGGATGCCTTGAGGGTAAGTACATCATGGGATAATTTTCATTTTTGGGTGAACTATCTCTTTAAAGTACCCAGCATACTCAACAGTGTCCGATTAAAACGTTCACATTGTCCATTTCCTGGGTGATAGGGAGTCGTATGAGACTTACTGATGTTATACAATGAGCATAGCTGTTTAATGTCTCTTGATTCAAAATTGGGACCCTGGTCGGAATGCAACTGATGAAACCCCTCAAATGGCTGTATAAAGTGTTTGCAAAACATTAATCTGCAGTGGGCACTGCATCTGCATAACTAGTGAAGTGGTTTATCATAAATAAAATATTACTCATCCCACTACATGCAGTCTCCAATGACAAAAAAAATCAACTGAAACATCTGAAGGGGGTACTCTGATTGTATAGATACAAGAGGGGCACTTACTTTATGGGCTGGAGTCTTATGCAAGTTGCATTGAACACACTGAAGGCACCACTTATCCACTCTTTGTGCCAATCCTGGCCGAAAGAAACTTTGATGGGCCAAGCCCAGGGTCTTCTCCACTCCCAGGTGTCCTGCGTGGTCATTCACTCATTCAACCACTATGGCACCACCATTTATCCTTGAGAATTAAATGCAGCCTTATTCACAAATCTGTTTAATAGAAGCATTTGTACTGATTTCAGTGATGAAACTCTTTATAGAGATAAAAAAAAACAAAAAACAAAATGAAAATAAGTGGTGTCAACAGTTACTAATACCAAACCGTCAGGTTCAGCGCTCCATTTTCCAGAGAATTCACAAGGAAAGATTTACTGAAACTCTCTCTCTCTCTCTCTCTCTCTCTCTCTCTCTCTCTGTCATTCACCCCTTTGCAACTAAAAAAATGTAGTAGGCCTTAACTTTTTTTCTGATTTACAAAAAATGACAGGATTGATTTGTTGACTTTTTTATTTATTCTTTCATTGGTGTAAAGTCAAAAAAGTAAGGGAGATACAACTGTCCTCACATTCTTATGAAGTACAGTGCTTTAATATTTGAAAAACATTTGTGTGCTGAAATAAAAGTCAGATAATGAGACTTGCATGATGGCACAAAACAAATGTGGTGAGGACCCCCTTCGTGGACCTTCATGAAATATCAGGTAATTTGACAAGGTTAATAAGTTTGACTAATAATTCAGAAAACTTTAGCGTTATTTAAATTATATTTATACAGGACAAACTTTCGTAAAACTCAAAAACTTAAATCACATTTGTAATCCACAAGTTATCCATTTATAGTTAGAAAACTACATTTCTGACTCTTCTTTTAACTTATCCTGACTTTGGTGTGCCTTTCAGTTGAACTTAAAATAGGAAATCAATATAAAATCAATCTTAACACTAATAACCTGAAGCAGTAATGGAAAATTGTTTTTGTTTACCTCTCAACCATTCCAATCATGTCTTCCAAGTTGTTTTTGTATAGGGAAATTTCTTTTTGTGAAAAGTTAAACAAACACTGATAAGAACATTCAGTGGAATGAACTGTTTTTTTTATGGTGTTATTGTTACAGTGCTGACTGTGTTAAGATAGTAATGAATGGAGGTGGTGTTTGTAGATAGTGAGGTGGAGTAGGAGACGTGAACGTGAGTGAGTGCGTAGGTGGGTGTTTCTATGGGTGGGTTCAATGGGTTTGGGCTCTCTGGCTAATGATGAAACAGTTAGTGATGATGATGAAACAACTCTCTGGCTGTAAAAAAAGGGTTTCACTAAAGTATGATGCAACAATCAAAGAGAATTCCCCCACTCATTATTAGTCTACTGCACTCTCTCTGTCTTTGTAATTTACTGTTTCTCTCTGACCTCTTCGCCCACACGTCTTTCTACCAGCAAACTGTAAATCAATATCAATATGCAGCAAGTTTCTTTTCTTTTCTTGTCTTGTCTTTTCTTGACCCTTTAGCTTGTAACAGTACAGGTCAATGCTGACTTGCAAAAACAAACCCGAAAATCTGAACCATTACTGGAGAACTTCTTCTTCTTTTTTTATTTGGCTTCTTCTTTTTATTTGCTTCTTTTTTTTTTAAAGCTTCCCTTTTCCTGTAGTTCCTTGTGAGTTCTGTCCATTTTATGGGAAGGCACAAGCTTTGTGGTTAATAGCTTGACTAGAAAAGACTAAAACACTAGAAACTGTATATTCAAAGGAAGTAGCTTTCTGTAATTCTGATCACATGAATGTATTGCATATTTTATTTCAGGCAGTATCACATGATCTGATTGCTATGCTGTAATGACATAGATTAGAATGTGATGATAAAATAAATTTCCACCCTTCCAGTAAATCTAAAAATAGTGCAAATGTGCAATACATCTGCAAGATGTTTGTGATGTATTAAACACTTTTAAGAATAGCCTTAAGACATGCCATGCTGGCAACAATAATTTTTCTTTACCCATCCTTGACATGTTTAGTGGGGGTACAGGTAGACCACACTTTAGCACTAGATCTGATCTCCACTTTTTTGTTGTGCAGAGGTCATACAGCAATACTACAAGTTGTGGGAGCTGAGAAACTATATACCCTGTGAAGGCTTTGGAGAATGGATGGATGGGTGAGAAACTGTATTGCAGTTTACAAAGTAGGTTGAGAAAGATGAATGCTTTTGTCGTAATGTTTTTTTTTATACTATGGCTAACTATATATCCTGAACATACATTGGCCCCAAAAAAGGTTTTTGGATACTAAAAGGAATAGTTCACCCAAAAATGAAAATTTGGTCATTACCCTCATGTTGTTCCAAATATTCTATTTGTTTTTATCACAAATAAAGATATTTTTAAAGAAACCTGAGAGGTTTCTATCCTTCCATCTAAAAACTGTTATGCTTAAAAACTCATAAAGACATTGTGAATACTAATCCACATGAATATGAGCAGTTTGATCCAAGTCATTTAAAGAAACATGATTGTGTACCTGAACAAATGAAAGATTGACCAATGCACTTAAACAGAGCACATCAAATATTGTAAATGTGACAAGCAAGCACATGAGCTATGTATATATTTTTTATGTGCATTATGTATGTGTGTTGATTAATGTTTATAAGTAAATAAAAACCCAGATTAAATATCTGTTCATCATATAAAGTGATCATGTCTCTTTAGAAAACTTGGATTGAACTGCTTGATTCATATGCATTACATTACTTTTACTAAGGTCTCTTGAAGTCCCATAAATTAAGTCACACTTTATGTATGAATGTCTTTGCATTATTTAACAAATATCAAATCATTTGGTATTTATTTTAAAGATCTCAACCACACTTTAAAACATTTTACAAAAAAGGTTTATTAGGTTTATATCAAGTGATAGAACAGGTCACAATATATATATATATATATATATATATGTATATATATGTATATATATGTATATATACGTATATATATATATGTATATATATGTATGTATATATATGTATATATATGTATGTATATATATGTATATGTATATATATGTATATATATGTATATATGTATATATATATGTATATATGTATATATGTGTATATGTATATATGTGTATATGTATATATATATATATGTGTATATGTATACATGTGTATATAAAAATATAAAAATATTAATCAGGATTAATCACATCCAAAATAAAGGTTTTGTTTACATAATATATGTATGTGTACATCAAATGATTAATCAGGATTAATCACATCCAAAATAAAGGTTTTGTTTACATAATATATGTATGTGTACAGGGTATATTTATTATGTATATATAAATACACACACATAAATTATATATTTAGAAAATATTTACATGTATATACATTTATATATTTATATTCTTATATTTTTATATTATATATAAATATATTTAATATATAAACATAACATATTCTTCTTAAATATATACATGCATGTGTGTGTATTTATATATACATAATAAATATACACAGTATACACACATATATTATGTAAACAAAACTTTTATTTTGGATGTGATTAATCGTGATTAATCATTTGACAGCCCTAATATATATATATATATATATATATATATATATATATATATATATATATATATACGTATTTATTTATTAAATTATTCTGTATAGAATTTTTTTTTTAAATAATATATATATATATATGAATTTAATTTATATATATATATATATATATATATATATATATATTTTTTATTTTTTTTTTTTTTAATTATGATGTCAGGACAGTTACCAGACTGAATTAATTTATTTTTTTTGTTCCCATCTAAAAATATCAAAATGAGTTTTAATTCAAACATTAAGAAAATGTTCAACACAGAAGATGTGTGTAATAAAGTCATTGTATATATGAAGGTCATGTTTATTGTATTTTGGAGCTAGACAAAACAACAACAACAACCAAAAGTTTAATATTGTGGTCTTCATATGTTTTTAAGTGACCAAGTATTTTTTTGGGGCAAATCAACTTTGCATCATTTTCATTGTCTATCCACTGATGAAGAAGGAAAACATCTCACAGTTTAACACCTGCAACTGGGGTTTGTGTATATGCACAGGGTTAACGGTGAACCGCTGGATGGCTATCTTTATTTATAGTGACATAAAACACTTTATGGGATGTGAAAGGGAGAGATTCGAGCACCGGCACAGAGTTCCTGATTGTTCATGCATATGCCTGCAAGCATTTGTGTGGGCGTTGGGTAATCCCAGCTCTCTCTCTCTCTGTTGTCCTGGCACTTTGGAGGCATGCCATAGCAGCATGCTGCCGTTTGTCTGGTTTCAGTAAGGGAACTCTCTTGAGTGGGCAGATCCCTTGCATAAAAAGAGGCCAGGACTACAGGGAGATGCTCATTCAGCACCTCGCTCACTCATTCATTCAGCATGGCAACAGCTTCTTTCATCTGTAATGTGGAGGACTCTGAAGAATCTCTGAAGGCTGCTGTCAGCAGTCACCAGCTCTGGCATCGGGTCTGTTCCTACAGTCTCCTCCAGGTCCTTGTGGGTTTACTGGCGGTCTTAGTGGTGGTGCTGACTGGAGGTGTCATCTGGATGAAGCTGGGTCAGGTAAGGAGCCTGGGACTTTTTGTCTTTATGATACTTGCTTCAAGGTAAACAGCATGGATAGCGAATAACAGTATCAAGAATTACAATACTACAGAGTGGCTCAGAAAAAAATCAGGTGTATCCATGCTGTCATTTTATACTAACAGCAGGTGAACAAAAATAGTTGAATAATTCTTCAAAATATCTTTTCTTTTCAGGAGAATAAAGTCATACCAGTTTGGAACAACAGGGTGAGCAAATATGACAGTTTTCATTTTGGGGTGAACTGTTCTTTTAAAGCTAAATTTAGTAAAACATAATAAAGAAAAGCATGAATTAAAACTAGACTGTTTCTCATTTTAGAAAAAGTTCTTCAGTAAAAATGTGCAATCCAAATAATGCAACAGCAATACGATTAAATGTACAGTTCAGTCAATTACATTTTATTCACTATTTCAATTCTACAGGATTTCCCCGAGAGGCTTTGGACTGTCAGCATCACTGGTGAGTGTTTCACATCAATGATTGTTGTATACCATGTTGAACTATGTTCTCTATAAAGAGAACTATATTCTCAATTAATGGAGGTTCATATGATTTTGTAGAAGAGAGCTAAATCTAGTAACTGTAACCTAACCATGAGGCTCTCTGTTTTGCTTCACAGGAACAAAAAAACAAACTTCACTTCACCCAGAACTCAGAAATACACAATCTTTGGTAAAATCTTCACAAAAACTAATCCAGCTGGATGTAATAATACCTTCAAGCTGCATGCTAACGCTACATCAAAAAGTAAAACAGAGATCATGAAACAAAAGATCTCTGTGATGTTTGCTAAAGATGACGTTGAGCTTATGGAAGGAGTAGGACTAAGCATACAGCTCAACTGTGAAGTGAAAATTGATGAGGAGAAGTCCAAACTCTTCGTTTATCAACAGAACCCATGACCTTGATTAAGATGCCAGATACTTTTGTTGCTGGTATCCGGACCAAGGGGAAAGCCCTGTCTTTATCTTTTAAAGATTTACCCCAAAGATTTTACACACACATAGCAGCATCTGAATGAACAGAGACCTACTATCAACATCAGTGTTAAGAGCTTAGCGGGATCCTGACAAGGCTTACTTGTGAATGTTTGGTTAAGCAAAAATGTTCACGCTTTAAAAAAAATGACTGCAGAATTTGTCAGTGGAGTTCAGGAGAGCTTTTCTTTGTTCATCAGTGTGAGTGTGGTTTAGATATTGTTTATTTAAATATTTTATAAATCATGTAAAATCTATTTTTAGATATTTGCTGATTGTATTTGAATTATATTATTTCTTTTTTGTTTGAAATGTATTAACAAATGCAAACTGATTGTAATGACACCTATGGTGTCCACAACTTTCTATTGGTCAGCTACATAAATCCGGTGTTTGTATTCATTACACGTTATTAAACAATTTTCCTAACAAATGCATGTTTGCTTTCAAATCCTCATTCTTTAATAATTTTACATTTTTTATACTGAAAGGTTTTTATTTATGAAGGATCTAAGCAACCATAGGTTTGGGATTTTTCATCTTCTTCTGTTTTATACCATTTAATCATGTAGTATTTAACAATTCAATTTTTTAATTATTATTAATTTATCATTAACTTATTACTATTAATGCTTGCTATTATGTTGCGAGTTTGCGTCTCTATTAAATTTTTTTTTTTTTAAGCTGGGGTCTCTATTTCAGTGTTGGAATGCTGTGGGATGCAATAATTTTCTATTGCAATCTCTTTGGTATAACAAACCGTGCTGAATTTGTACAAAGTCAGAACAGGCGTTAAAAAAGATACAACTACATGTGATACAACTAATGTGAGAACCACGTCTTTACCCCCACACTCAGTGATTGTGCTTTTTCAGTGTGGAAGCAGAAGGGTATAGGACATATCAGCTCACTCTACTTGAATGGCCTTTTTTTCCTGTCCTTTAAAGAGCTACAATCAAAGTTTCAGCTACCCAGTTCCCACGTTTTTTTTTTTCTTTTTTTTTTGGTAAATTAGAGACTATGTCAGAATTTTTTTTTTTTTCCCCCCAATTTTGAGTGATTATGAATGCATGACATATTAGAGGAAATAAATATAGCTTTAATGCTGGTAACTGTAAAGCAATGTCTGCAAAAAGCTGTTTCTACAAAATATTAATTGGCCAGGTGGACAGTGATACAAATGTAATAAGAAAAAAATTTTAAAAAAAATTTAGTATTAACTAATGAAACTTAAAATATTTGCAAACATGAATTATTTTTTGGTTAAAACTTAAAGCTGCAGTCCATAATTTTTTGGTTAAAAATTATTTTAAATCAATATTTGAGCAAGTACATAACCAGCCAATGTTCAAAACTATTGCCTTACTTTAGCCTGATTCACAGCGGTTAGCTTATAATAATGTTTTCTAATTTGATCGGTAGGGGTAGGTTTTCGCTGGAAATTCGAGCATGCTGCCGCATCATTACGTCACGACTGTAAACATAAAGAAGTTGTCCTAGCTACTATCGCATGTGAGGAGGATTCTGCAGGTGACGGATCGTTTATAGCCTTTTCTCACAGCAGCTAGAATAATTAAATGTATCATTTTGATGGCCGATTGTAATCCAGAAAGGATTATGTGTTTATGAAACACGTGTGAATGAAATTAAATTATATTCCAGTTTTAAATGTGCTTCTGAATACAGATAGCCTGGGATTACACGAGATTTGTATTTTAAAGACAACCAGCTCCAAGGGAGCATATATCCAGCCCACATCTTTAAAAGTCATGTATCATATAACACCCCAGACAGCAACATAGTGTTGGCCCAGATCCAGCCCACATCTGGGCCACATGAAATCCATGCGAGCCAAATGTGTGCCGGATCTGGGCCGAAACTGCTTGCTGTCTGGGAGTGATATTTATCTCTGATAATTAATACTATTTTCTGTTTCTTTCCTTTCCTGCAACTCTTGGCTTTCCTGATGTGTTGGATAGATCTAACATTGAGAACATTTTTACATTTTCCAAGAAATCTTTTATCTTACGTGTCATATTTCAGTGGATTTGAAAATAAAAATAAATAAATAAATTATTCACTCCTAAGGGGATTTGTGTTACTGTTTGTTCCATGGATTTTTACCTGACTCATGCATGATAAGATCTTAGTTTCTTGCCAATTTGCTGTATTTACTCAAGTTCTCTTGTCAGAACTTATCCTAGAATAGCGCAAGATAATTAACTCCACAAGTGTTCATCATGTGTCTACGTTGTTTGTCAAGAATGTTACAAGTAAAATTTATTTCTGAATATGACCCAAACAATTCACTATTAATTTTGGTGTAGAATATGCGTCATCCTTAAGTTAGATGGGTATTTTTCACTCTTTCATCAATAGGTGAGAAAGTTACAATTTACTGTGAAACACTATCCACTCTAAGACATAAGCATAGTAATAAATATAGATATAAATGAAAGCAAATAAAATGGGGTTAACTGTGAGAAAATGAAAGGAGTGAAAATCAACAAAAACAAAAGTGGAAACATCTATCTATCTATCTATCTATCTATCTATCTATCTATCTATCTATCTATCTATCTATCTGTCTATCTATCTATCTATCGTTCCATCCATCCATCCATCCATCCATCCACCTGTCTGTCTATCTGTCTGTCTGTCTGTCCCTGTCTGTCTGTCTGTCTGTCTGTGGGATGATGTACTGATAAACTTGAACAGATTTAGCTGAACAGTCCCTGTGGCTTTCCTTAGAAGGTTGTGTCTGATCCGATGTGCTAAGATGGGGACAGAGGGTGATGGCTGACAACTGTCAATGAACAGGTAAGGAGCCAGGTAAGTTGATACATGTAGGCAAACAACAAGACCAGACACTGAGGTGGTGACGGGAAGGAGGCATGTGTACTATGGCTTGATTGATGCGGACAAGTGAAGTGCATCAGAATTCTGATGATTATGAACAAATGGGTGGAGCTGAAGGATCTGGCATTGCTGGTGACTCAGGCTGCATTACACTTGGCATAAAAGGGGTACTCCACCCCAAAATGAATCACTTACCCCCATGTCGTTCCAAACCCGTAAAAGCTTCTTTCGCATTCGGAACACAATTTAAGCTATTTTGGATGAAAACTGGGAGGCCTGTGACAAGTAAGTAACACTGTCAAGGTCCAGGAAAGTATGACAGACATCATCAGAACAGTCCATCTGCCATCAATGATTCAACCGGAATGTATGATGCGACAAGAATATTTTTTGTATTCTCTCTTCTTTTTGTATTGTCTCTCCATATCACTGTATGCTGTGTATGCTCTTCTGTATCAGCCGCGCCACAAGGTTGTGCTGTTTTCTTTCAAATTAAAGCTAAATACACATAGAAACAGCGGATCCTTGTGGCGCAGATGATACAGAAGAGCATACGCAGAATACGGTTATATGGAGAGACACAGAGGAGACTGTTGACAAAGGAATTGTTGAATAACTTACAAAAAGTGTTCCCGTCACTTCATAACATTACGGTTGAATCACTGATGGCAGATGGACTATTCTGACGATGTCTTTCATACCTTTTATGGACCTTGACACTGTTATTTACTTGGCAGTCTATGGGACAGTCACAGGCCTCCCGGTTTTCCATCCAAAATATCTTAAATTGTGTTCTGAAGACGAACAAAGCTTTTACGGGTTTGGAACGACATGGGGGTAAGTGATTAATGACAAAATTTTCATTTTGGGATGGAGTAACCCTTTAACATGCAACCTTTCCCAGATAGCACACTTACATCTGCAACATGTCTGTTAAAGATCGCTTTATCCGTTGTCCACATACATATTGAAAAGGCAAGTGTAAACACGCTTCTGCTCACAATGTTATCAGATCAGCAGCTGCGTTTACACTTGGCATTAACATGCGATTAACATGATCTGATCTATCAGTCAATCAGGACATGGCACATTTACACTTGGCAACATCAAATGACTTCTCTATCTGGATAGCCGATCGGATCTCTCTTTCGTACGCAATTTAAATAGGTTTTATTCACTGGAAGCGAGTGAAGCAACAAAATACTATAGAACTCATTTTAATTAGTGATGCTGTCTACACTGGATGTCTGACATGACAAATCGCCAACAGTAAACTGTTGCCTCGATCTGTTTGACGTACTGTTTCAAACGTTTGCAATGGTTTACTTTGTTGTGTCCAGTGTAGACTGCCTAACGTTGTTGCGGTGTGGCGCGACAATTGCAGGTGTGTAATAATTCATATATGTGTGAATTCAGGTTCTTGCTCTGTTGTTCTGTATCAGTTTCTGACAGTTTGGGAGAGAGGGGGGCGGGGTTTGCGTGATGTCGACCTGCGAAGGCAGACACGAAGGCTGGATTGCATTATAAACTGAGATCCGATCACAATGCGTTCCCGTCTACCTCTGGACCAGGACACGCTGATCAGATAACATTCCCATCTGAAGCGCATTTACAGTTGTCTTTAATGTGTATGTGGACAACATACGGATACAGGTCGCATGTTAATGCCAAGTGTAAACGCAGTCGCTAGCGTGTCCTGGTCCAGAGGTAGCCCAGGACACATTGTGATTTGTCTCGCGTAGCCAGACCTTCATCAGACTGAAGGCTGAAGGTCTGGAATTCATGGCAGCTTTCATTGGTTAAGGCCCACCCGTAAGGCCGTTTGACCAACGTCAAACAACCAATCACAGTTCGTTTTGTTCATCGTCATGTTTTGAGGTTGTGGAAATGTCGTCACAATAACAGACTGGTATGTAAAACTCTCGGTCGTATTTTAAAGATTCTATGCCACGAACTTTAAACATTTCACATACCTTTGAAGCTCCAGTGTTTAGCTGATCCTGATAAGTGCTTGTCGTCACAGTTGTAAACACTATGGCTTTCTTCTTTCGTGAGGGGATTTGGCGGCACAGCATCTTTGTTTCCAGGCAGAACGTTAAAGAACGTGACACACACGTCTCCCGGAAATCCTGTAGAATTCAACCAATCCGATGACGACTTCAACACTCCTGAAGTGTTTCCACTTTTGTGTCCCATATGCATCAGACGTCTAGCAAACGGTCCGTGGGCGTGACATCTGAGGCTGAGACTACATTGTGATAAGATCTAGTGTAATCTAGTTGTAATGTAGTGCAATCCAGCCATCTTGTCTGCATTCACAGGTCAATATCACGCAAAAACCCACCCCCTGTCTCCTGAACTCTCTGAATTTATCTAACCATACATTTTTAACATTTTAACATTTTTTATATTTTTCTTGTAATGTCCTGAGAGAGAAACTAATGTGTTTTTGTTTTGAAGTTTTTCATTTACAATTCTCAATTACACTGGCAGTATAATCTGTCCTTCACCTTTGTATTCTAATGGCATTGTGAAGTTTTATGGGTTAGTGTTATAAAACTTCCCCATGTCTTCAAGACATTCCAGGCCAAGCCTAGTTGAAACATTGAAGGACTAGTAGAAACAGAGAGTAATTTATTCTTCGACTCTCGGTTTTCCTGCAGACAGTGTTTGGCTCAGTGATTTGACGTACGGTATATGCAGCACTAGTGCACACATGTACTTCCTTATACCAAAAATATACAAAGTCATCAAACAGTAGTGGGAAATATGGTTCTCACAGCTCATAAATGGTGGTATACTCATTTGCTTTAAAGTTGTGCTTATACTAAATGGCCAGAAGCAAAGCAGTTACTATGAATTGCTAAAGAAAAGAAAGTAGTATTAGTGTAGTCAATCAAATAAAACGTCCGTGTCTAACACGCTTTCTCTAATACATGAGGGTATGATGTAACAATGAATTCCTGGGCAGAGAAATTATGTGGTCATGTATGTGTGAGTGTGCATACTGACACTATTGTAGGTGATGCAGCAACTGCAGCTACTTTTAGTTTTCTTATTGTTTACACTTGTCCTTATTCAGAATTTTTTTCATGTGACATCACACCCTTTACAGGAATGGCCACATAAAGGGCAAAACAAGGCTTTCCGTCACTGACTGCCAGTTATTTTTGCAAGGTTTGCAATAAGTAGAAATGTAGTAAGACAGTGATATTTAAAGGCCAAATTCAGCATACACCTTATTGATGATGCACACTTTGTACAGGCAAGCAGATGAACCCAGAATATAAATGCAATGTGCAAAGTTTATTATTAAATGTTTTCCCCATAGAACACCATTATAAAGAAGATGCTTTAACCATTTAGCGCATTGCGCTCATATTCCGGCTTATTTGCTTGCCTGTATAAGTTTATGCATCATCAGTAAGGTATGTACTGAATTTAATCTTTTAATATCACTGTTTTTAAAGGCCCTTTAAGTGTTTTCACATGAAATGTTTTTAGAATGTACCTCTGTTTTTACTGATTTTAAATATTGCGGCGGGTGATTTATATATGGATTGCTAATGGCCAAAACTTGAATTTTGTTCACATATCTTTGTTTTATTCTTTTGATAGGTGATCGAAATATTTTTGGAATGGAACAGATAGAAAATTGACGGGATTGTGCTGCAGTTCTATGGATGTTTTGCCCGCCAAGTCTACGAGCCAGTCACGTTAAGAAAAATCTCCGAATTAAAATTGACACAAACAAAATAAATAAAATGTTTTTACTCAGTGGGTTCTTAGGCTGTTTCAAAATTCAGGAGATTTGGGTTATGCATCAAATTTGTTTCAGCTAAAATTCCTTAGGCTAGATAAAAATAGACACAAATTGTTGAAGTACAATATTCTATAAGCGTGTTTACACTTGTCTTTTCAATGTGTATGTGGACAATGTGTTTAGCCCAGCTGCTGTAAGAATAATTTGATGATTTCATTTGAATTTCATTGCTGTCTAGGAGAAGATCTTATGGTCACACTTTAGTTTGGGGACCAGTTCTCATTATTAACTAACTATTAACTATGTCCTTTGCCTCAATAAACTTCTAAATTGCTGTTTATTAATAGTTATGGTTATGGGTTAACGGATCTCAAATATGGTCAAGCAGAATAAGCAGGCATTAATAGTAAAAAAAATAAAAAAATATTCCCTAAACAAAAGTATTACAATCTCATTTGTGATTTTGGGATTATGAAAAGGGAAAGGTTAAAGTGTTAAAGGGGTCATATGATGCGATTTCAATTTTTCCTTTCTCTTTGGAGTGTTACAAGCTCTTGGTGCATAAAGAATAGGAAAGAAAAATCAAAAGTGAGATCTCTTTAACCATCTCAAATATTTCTCCTAGACAGAAATTAGGTCACTTTATCTTTTAAATCTCCATTCAGATTTTGCTTGGGTCTCCTGCTTCTCAAACTTGTCTCCTAAGACAAAAACTCTAACACTCTCACAATGGTCTCCTTTAAAGCTTTAAAAAAGATCTCAACAACATCACACACTGTGCTCAGATATTTCTCCTTAGCTAAAGACTCTGGATATCTCACATTTGCCTCTTTCAAAGCTTTAGAATAAATCTCAACAACACACACTTTGCTCAGACATTTCTCCTTAGCTAAAGACTCTGGATCCCTTACATTTGTCTGCTCAAAAGTTTAGATTAGAGATCTCAAGAACATCACACACTGTGCTTATATTTTTCTCTCTTTAGCTAAATAATCTATGGGTCTCATATTTGTCTCCTGTAATGCTTTAGAAGAGATCTCACAAACACTTTACCCAGTGTGCATCAAGTCAAGTACCTGAAAGGAACTAAATAAATGGGTGAAAATCATAAATTCAGAGTTTAAGGCTATATTGAGAGAGAAATTATGCAGAAACAAGGATAATAGTAATGTACTGGATGCCTTAATCAGAACTGATCTACAGAAAAATGTAACCCTGGAGCTTTCTTTGCTGAAAGGCACATGAATGGCTTATGACTCAGTCTTGATTATTAATTGACTAATTTGATTATTAATACATATTATATACAGTAGAAGAAATGTTTTGAGCTCATATTGAGGCATTTGACTTTTGGTGCACACTTTGTAAAGTTACTGAGATCAATTCCTGACATTTAGAGGAGACAAATGTGAGAGCTCTCGAGTCTTTGGTGTAGGAAAAAAATCTGAGCAGTGTATGATGTTGTTGAGACCTCTTCTAAACCTTTGAGGAGACAAATGTGAGAGATCCAGAGTCTCTAGCTAAGGAGAAATATCTGAGCACAGTGTTTAAAGTTGTTGAGATCTCTTCTAAAGCTTTAAAGATGACCAGTTGTGAGATGTGTTTGAGTTTTTGTCTCAGGAAACAAGTCTGAGAAGCAGGAAAAAAGGACACAAGCAAAAGTTTCCATTCAATCTTAAGAGAACCTCATTTCTGTGTAGGAGAAACATTTACAATGCTAACGAGATCTCTTTCTTATTTTATTTTTCTTCCCTCTGGTTAGCTTCAATGCCATTTATCTACACCATTTCAGTATTTCATATTTGAAGTTGTTTTAGGTAGACAGTGTTTTATTGATTGCACAGTGATTTAACAGAGGAAACCATAACCAGAACCTATATTTTATACATACAGGCAAAAAGGGCTGTATAAGAGAAAAATCAAATACACTAACAAAGGCAAAAGCAAAAGACAAAAAAGCCACTGGGAAACTTACATTAGTAAAAAAAAAAAAAAAAAAAAAAAATACAAAAAACGACACAATTATTCACAACAAAAAAAACCTTGCTCTTATAAGTAATCATCTTGCACTTGTAAGTCCTTTCTTGTGTGTGGAAAATGTGGTGAACACAATTCTGAACACTGAAGATAAATTGAAACAACATTTAAACTAGTAACCCTTGATATTCTAAATTGTTTAATGCTATTTTAATGAATAGTTTTTAGTATTTACAATATTAGTAAAAGTGTTAACCTTTCTCCTAAAATAATTGAAGACATCTTAAGACAAAGCTGATATCTCATGAGACACATAAGAGAATTATCCTTAGTATCCTGAGCATAAAGTAACCTCCGTCAGAGCCATAGCCTTGTGGGCAGCACATCAACGTGAAGCACAACTGCATCTTAGACAACATGGGTTTGAATCTCAGCTAATGGTACTTTCTTTCCTGCTCCTGTTCAGTTGTTGGTTCCTGTCTGTACTCCTACTGTCCTGACCATTAAAGGTGAAAAAAAACCCATTGCCAATAAAATTGTTTCCTGCCTTTACTCCTACTGTCCTGATCCTTTAAGGTGGAAAAACTCGATTGCAATAAAATATTTTTATAATTTTGTTTTTGGATTCCTTTCTTTCAGAACTTTCTCATGTTTTGGATTCCTTTCTTTCAGAACTTTCTCATGTCCTCAGTTGTGTCTACTTTTATTTATCTTAAGGATTTTCAGGAGAAACATCTGAGACACTGTTTGTGACTAAATGAGAAATACATGAGAATCACAACTAAGTCCTCCTGAGATTAGAAAAAGCAACCACTGAGCAATAAAATATCCCTATAATGGAGCCTTGATAGCGATAGCAGCAAGAGATATACTATGTTTCTTCCAACACATTCTCTGTTTTGACTCTTTTTTTCTCAAATTTTTCTCATGTTTCATTAGTGTCTACTTCCATTTTCTTTGGAAGGAATTTTTTAGGAGAAACATCTGAAAATACTGTTGATACTAAAATAAAGAGATATATGAGTATATCTCATCTAAGTCTCCAGAGCTTAGGAAAAGCAACCACTGAGCAATAAATTTTTCCTATGGGTAAAGTTGCAAAGACTAAAGTCTCAAATCCAAAGAGATATTCTTTATAAAAGTCTACCACGCCTACCAAAAAACGGCTCATTCTAACACGCCCCCACATGTCTATGTCACGATGTGGGAATATTTGCATAACGCTACCCAAATATTCACACCAAAGAAGAAGGCGTAACTTTGATTTGCTGTTGCCGCTGCTGCCATCTCATGGAGACACTGTGCTTCGTTTGTGAAAAGCAAAGCCTTCCAAAAGAGGACACAACTAGAAATCAGCGGTTAAGTTGTATCTACAACACGGTTCCAGAACAGTTCAACCCAAATATTCAGATGTGTGCAGCGCATTTTGCGGAGGACAAGGACCGTTTCATGTGAGAGTAGTCTACAATGCTGTTTCTATAAAGTGGGGCAATTTCAAATTTCAACTATTTCAAACCCATACATGTTCAACGTAGTTTCAAGTTACCAGTATTTAATTACAATATAGATAGTTTTGCTGCTCAAACCAGTATTTTCTAATAAAATGACACAAAAGTATCTTCATACTTGGCCCCGCCAATCACAGTTAATGAGGAATAACACTGACTTGTTGTCCTCCATAGTAGAAAAAAAATGTAATGAACAGGAATGCTGATGTAAGTAATAATGGAGACAATAGCTGGTATGTTAAACCCGACTATTTTCTGTAAAACTGTCATTTTTCCCAGGGAAGAATAAAGCAATACTTGTACCTAATGATTTACCATACAGAGCATAGCATAGTTCTGAGACCAAAAATAGTCAGTCAATTTTTATGATGTAGTACAAATGTGTACAGAATCATCCTTTTCTGATCTTTTCATTTGGGATGAATTTAAAATTGCCATTATTTTATCATGTAGGGTGAATTCAGGTAAAGTGAGCCTCTTAAGCTTGATTGAACTGTGCTCAATGGGTTTACACTTCATAACAATGGTCTTTAAAGAGCATAACATAAAGAGCATAATTTGATTTAATGATGACAATAGTTTTGGCTGATGCAGTAAATGACCCTGGTGTGATTTGTTACACCTCACAGTAGGACTTCTAATCATGGATAGATAGTATAAACTGTTTTCATTTCTAACTTATAATGTTGCTCACTAAATGAAAACAAATATATGAAAAATATTGCTACCCCCTGGCCCACTTTGGCTTAATGTACTAGATAAACTCATGGGCCCACCTTGAACTTTTCTACTTTTATTCATTAAATAATGGACTTTCACTGATTATTTTATAAATGACATGTATAATAATGGAACAAATAACACATAAACCCAAATTTAAATGAAAACATTACAGCTGAAAGAACAGGACAGTAAAGGCAGGAAGAGGAAGGGGGGGGGGGGGGGGGTGGGTGGGGGGGGGGGGGGTGGGTGTGGGGGGGTGGGGGGGGGGGGGGGGTGGGGGTGGGGGGGGGGGGGGGTGGGGGGGGGGGTGGGGGGGGTTGCGGGGGGGGGGCTGGGGGGTGGGGGGGGGGGGGGGGGGGGGGGGGGGTGGGGGTTGGGGGGGGGGGGAGGGGTATTTTATTTACAAGGGGGGGGGGGGGGGGGGGGGGGGGGGGGGGGGGGGGGGGGGGGTGGGGGGGGGGGGGGTGGGGGGGGGGGGGGGGGGAGGGGGGGGGGGGTCTGGGTATTTTATTTACAAGTTTAACCCAAAAAAAAAATGGGCCTTCTTACTTGTAATTCCCCCTACACTACCATTCACAGTAGTTTGGAGCGGGTAAGATTTCTTAATGTTTTCCCCGAAAAAAGGCCCTTCTTATATGTTCACCATATTTGCTTTTATTTGACTGAAAAATCCATAATATTTTGTATGTGAATGTACAGGCCAAAGTATACTTCAGCAGTCCGTGTACAACAAACCCATGTGCGAAGTGAATGTTGAGACAGAGCACAAGTCAAGGCTGGTGGTACTGTGCATGTGTCTAGCTCCGTCCGTAGCCGTCCGTACTCATCTGTGGTTGAGTATACCTTTGAAAGCTGTGCAGACGCGGCTGTGCACGAGATGGAACGGAACACTGAAAGTGAAGTATACCGGAGCCTGTAAAAACATTCCTGCAAAGTTTGTAACAGCTGAAAGTGCATCATAATAAAGTTTATTGTCTCTCAAAAGAAAGATTCGAACTTTGAAACCGCTGAAATGACGTCATTTTCAAAGGGGTCATATGACGCTGGCTAAAAAGAACATTATTTTGTGTACATTATTTTTCATGTACCGGGTACATTATTGTGTTGCTTTCATCTCTATGCTCCGCCTTTATGAAACGCCTTGATTTTTACAAGGCTCATCGTTCTGTAAACAACGAGGTGTACACTGATTGGCCAGCTATCCAGTGCATTGTGATTGGCCGAATTCCTCAAACGTGTGACGGAAAATGTTACGCCCATTAACATACTGTGATGCTGCGCGTGTCATAATTACTTATTATAATAACTTATACTGCCTTTTTTACGTGTTGTGTATCGCACCGCGTAAACATAAAACCCATGTCCTGCATTTGTGATCAGAGAAACGACAAACAACAAACGACACAACAACAAGCTTCTAACCATGATCACAACACTCGCGACTGAAATCATCAGTGGCAAAATTCTTTTAAATATGCAAACGTACTCACATACTTTGAGTCAGAATTGCCAGACTGTCCTTGCAAAGTTTGGAATTGCCCCACTTTATAGAAAAAAGACACCGGCATTGTAGGCTACTCTCCCCAGGAAACAGCCTTGTCTTCCTTAAAATGCGCAACACACATCTGAATATTTGTGTTGAACTGTTTTTATGGAACAGTGTTGTAGATACAACTCGTAACCACTGATTTCCTAGTTGTGTCCTCTTTTGGCAGGCCAAAGTAGTTTCGTTTTCACACACATTCTTTGCGTGAACTCCACAACATGGTGGCGGCGGCAACAGCCAGAATCAAACGTTATGTCTTCTTTCTTTGCGTGAACATTTGGGCGGCGTTATGCAAATCTTCTCACATCGTGACATAGACATGTGGGTGTGTGTTTAAACAAGCCGTTTTAGGAGGGCGTGGACGAGTCTTAACTTTTATAAAGAATATCTCTTTGGATTTGAGACTTGAGTGTTTGTAACTTTACAGATCTTCTTTATGCACCAAGAGCTTGTAACACTCCAAAGAGAAAGTAAAAATTTAAATCGCATCATATGACCATGCACTGTGAATGTGAATTCGGTTTATTTTCACTTCCAAAGGATGAGGCTGTGAAGAATCAATGGTTTTAAAATTCATCTTTACTAAGATATCTCGCGAGTTCCATGCCAGATTTCTCGTAAACCAATTGTCTTTAAAGATGGTTCATGTGTTAGTGCCCAGTTTGTTTGGACCCAGACGCTCTGTGCTTTGATGTTCTGTTGAGTGTGCAAAATATAGTGTACACTCAGTGCAGCCTGTAGTTTTCTGGTTAACTCCCATTTAGTTCTGCTAATCAGTTGTGGGCCCTGTTGTCTAGAAATGTGTCGATTAATGTAGAATGTCTGTTGTCCTTGAAGTCATGATAAAGGATGGCACATTACACTGGTTTACAAACTGTAATGCTTTATCAGTACTCCTTGTTGTGTTTGGCTATTGTTTGGGTCTTTACTGCCAAGCTGTGGGGTCCAAAACGAATCTTTGTCGTTTGAGAAATAATGTCAAATTAAATGCATATGAAATGAAAATGAAAATGAAAGTGTTTTTCTGACCTTGCATGCATGTAAACCTGTTGTTGGGGACTCCCTAAAACCCAAATTATAAACGTTTCAAAATAAAATAATAGGGGCACTTTGAAATAGCTGTTTTCTATTTGAATATATATTTGAATATATACAAATATATACAGACAAAGATCTTTCATATTCATCTGTTCTTATGTCACAGCGTGTCATAGATTAATATCAGTATGTTTTTCAGTGTTTATACAGTATCCAAAGAAGAAATTATCTATATCAACCATTCAGAGCACAAGAACACACAACCTCATGGTAACATTACAAACCCATTAACATTACACTGGTTACACCGGTAGTGAATATCAGGTAATAAAATATATATTTTGATCAAAAGCACTTTAAATCAATACTTCGGATCAAAAAATAAAAAAAATCAATGGTACGTATCTGACATTTAATTTTCCGTTCTGATGAATTTAGGAAATTTAGTGGTATTACGTGCGTCACAGGATGTCCAATTTCCACTCCATGCGAGGCGTTACAACAAAAAAAAAAAAAAATTAAAAAAAAAAAATAACCTTGCATGTACTGTATCCTCTCTGCTTTCCTCTGCTGTCCTCCACTCATAATGGTCCTATAGACCGGCACACTTTCCACTCCAGTGCAAGTTTGATGCAGCTGATTTAAAAACAAGAGGCGGTGTAAATGCCTTCCTGTTTTATTTCTGCCACTATCTCACTTCAGAAAAAAAAAAAAAAAAACTATCATGTCTGAGCAGCCCTCTACCACAAGGGTCAGCTGATATCCTGTGACCTCCGAGTAACTTCCTGTCTAGGCCTTGGCCACAGATGTTTATATGGTTTCACCTGAAGCTTGAGCTGATACCTTTTGCAGACTACAAGTTTACTCAATCAAACTCTCTTTTTCAGATGTGAAAGCCACTCCTAAATGAGTCAATATCCAGGAGTATTTGAATAATACGAAGCCAGTTTTTTACTCAGCTCATACAGCACTCCAGTTACAGAGTTTCTGACGTGATGTTATTATGTGATTGCATAAACAAACTTGTCAATCAGTTATTTTTAAACCAGTTTATCCAAATAAACGGTTTTTGTGGAAAATAATTGGATGGTGTTGTGTTGTCCAAAAGGGGGTGTTTGTCAACTTTTTCAGCACTTGACTGTAATGTTGTACTCCAGGCCTGGAAGAAAAAATACCATCCTCCCCTGCCAGAAAAAGCACATGCTAATGAATTTTTAAGGATTATAGGCTAATGGCTTAAACATCTATGCTCTCCAAGTGTTTTGAGAGAGTGGTCTGTCAAACACAGTTCTCCCAGGAAATGATTGGTAAACTTGACCAATCTTGCTTACAGGGGCCTGGAGTACAAGATGCCACTCTCTACCTTGTTGTTAAGGCTGTTAATTTGGGACCTGACAAATTCCTATGTTAGGCTTTTATTTATGAACTTTTCCCTCTGCTTTTAATAAAGAGAACACACAAACACACACTTCTGTTGTGTCTGGAAGAGATACAGGTCCCGTCAAATGCATAAAGAGTGTTTTTCTTTTTTCTTTTTTACAGGAACGACCACAACAGGTGCTAGTAAATGGTTGCAAGTCAGAGAATGTGGTTTTAAATACTGGCATGTGTTTTATCTCCATTTTGTCTAGTTATCCACCTTTAACCTGAATGCACAAGTCGCGTGTCTGACTCAAACTGATAGAACTGTGCTTTATATTTCTGGTATCTTGTATTTCAAATCAAAGTAACATATTTACTGGGCTTACAATGTAACGTTAAATCTATGAAAATGGTTTAAATAATGCACATGACCTCCATAGTTTCATTACTTTACACTAAAGGGCAATGCCCTTCTTTTTGCAGTAACACACGTCATAGTTTAAATGAGTGGGTAGATCACAGCAGCCCTTGGTTATATGCACTGAAAAAACATGAGAGTTCATATCCTACACACAGCTCCAAATCTTGGTGAAGTTTGGAGAATTTTGCTCTGCAAAGGATGTCATTAGTCATGAAAGGAGCAGTTTTAAGGGGATTGTGGCCAAATTAACTGAAAAAAACTTGTGTCTTAGTTCTATATGTAACTTTTCCCAATCAGCTCCCTGTGCAAAATCATAATAATTGATTATAAAAAAAAAAAAAAAACAATTTACAAATAAGACCTTTTCTATGGACCCAGAGTTGGTTTTGCAACTATAACAGTTTCACGAGTTCACACTTACAGATAATGAACAGAGTAAAGGTTATGCGTATTTGGCATGCTGTCTGGGGAGAGGGCTCCGAGCTCGGTAATTAACCTCGAGCCCAGGGTACTCCCCCTGTCCAAGGAGAGGGGTCCGAGCTAGGCATTTAGCCCGGACCCAAGCGCTCCCCCCGAGTGTTCCTCCCTGTGCTGGGGTAGGAATTGTCTAAAGGTGAGGAGTCGGGTGGTGGTGGAGGGATGCTGAAAGACTAGAGATAATGAAGTAAGGCTGCTTTGATTATTTATAGGGGTTCATATCATTAGTGATATATTTTTTTATTTATTTGTTTACAACCTTTACAAAAAAAAAAAAATATTACGCAGGCATTACAATGCCAGATTCAGAATCAGAAAGAGCTTTGTTTGCCAAATGTGATTACAACAAACAAGGAATTAATCTCTTGGTGTCCAGGAGCTTCCAGTACAGAAAGTACAAATGTAGTGCAGGCATACATAAATTTAAGGTAATAAACACACTAATAATAAAGTGAATAGACAATAAATTTATAAATAACAATTGTAGAAATAAAATATAGAGAAAAATAAAAACATGTCAGTAGCCAGAATTGTGAAATGTGCATGTGTGCTATTTACAGATGAAAGTTTTGAGGAGTTATTTACAATTGTACAGTACTGAGGTGTGTGTTATGTGTGTTACAGGGGATATGGCCAGGGTGGGTGGGGGGGGGGGGGTACCTGGTTCTTGTGTCTGACTGTTTGGTGCTCAGCGCAGAGGGCAACAGTTCCTGTTGCCCTCTGGCCAAGAGCAAGGAGTGTGCTGGCTGTGTGGGGTCCAGAGTGATTTTACGAGCCCTTTTCTTCACTCTGGAGGTGTACATATCTTGGAGGTTAGGCGGGGGGCACCAATAATTCTCTCAGCAGTCCTGACTGTCCGTTGTAGTCATCTGATGTCTGATTTATAACTGAACAGTTATGGATGAATAAAGGACAGACTCAATGATAGCCGAGTAGAACTGTGTGAGCATCTCCTGTTGCAGGTTGAACTTCCTCAGCTGGTGAAGCTGAAAACTTCAGCCAGCTTGACAGAGGGGGGGTATTTAGAGGTGCAGTCATTTGTATACAGGGAGAAGAGCAGTGGGGAGAGCACACATCCCTAAGGGGTGCCAGTGCTGATAGTGAGTTTTCCCAGCCTCACTAGCTGGTCAGGAAGCTGGACATTCAATAACAGATGGAGGTGGGTACAGAGAGATGTGTCAGTTTGTCTGATAGAAGGTATTGAAAGGCCGAACCTGAAGTCCACAAAAAATAAATGTATAATTGTATAATTCCCAGGCCCGTCGAGGTGTTGCAAGATGTAGTGCAGTCCCATGTTGACTGCATCATCCACAGACCTGTTTGCTCTGTATGCAAACTGAAGAGGATCTAGCAAGGGTCCAGTGATGACCTTCAGGCAGGCCAAGACCAGTCTTTCAACTGACTTCATGACCACAGACGTGAGGAGTGACGGGTCTGTAATAATTAAATCCAGTGATCTGTTGAAGATTTCTGTGAAGATGGGGGCCAGTTGGTCAGCGCAGACTTTTAGACAGGCTTTTCAAAGTAGGTCTTTTTAGCCACCTTGATTTGCTTTGTTAGTCTGTTTTCTTGCCTGGTTATACAAGATTTTATCTTCTGTAAGCATCTTCTTTGGCATGACGAAGCTGTTTGTGTTTCCCCAGTAAAACCATGGTTTATCATTACTGATTGAAAGATGAATGTCCTGGTGGGAATGCAACATATCCTCACAGAAAACTGATATATGAAGTTACAGAGTCTGTGAGCTCGTCCCCGATCTGTGGCAGCAGCTTCAAAAACACTCCAGTCAGTGCAGTTGAAGCAGGCTTTTTAAATCCTGCTCTGCTTCATTAGTCCATCTCTTTACAGTCCTTATTACAGGTTTAGAGCTGATTTCAGTTTCTGCCTGTAAGATGAACCAGACAGTGATCAGAGAGCCCCAAACTCTGCCCGTGGGACAGAGTGGTATGCTGTTAAACTTTAACACATACATAAGTGTGCTAATGTTTAGTAGCAAATATGGCCAAGGCAAAAGAGCTCTCACAAAAGCTATAGAGAAGAAATTGTTTTATTACAATAAGAAAGGCCTATGGTTACAAGAAGATTTCCAAATCCCTAAAAGGCCTTATCAATAAGGTTAAAATGTTTGATCAGAGAAAAACTGAGAAAAACACTCAATGAAAAGAAGAAACAACTGTTTAGTGCAAGAACACTAAACCAGTATGGCCAGTATGGTCAATTCCCCCTGTTGACCAAGATAAAAGGCCATATATACCAAACTGTATTTGGTCTGAGATCAAACTGTAACTTAGACCTATGGATCAGTGTTATGTCTGGTGCAAAAAAGGCAAGCATTATGAGCAGAAGAACACCGTCCCAATGGTCAATATATGGAAGAGGGCCAGACTTGTTATGGGGGGTTGTTTTGCTGCGGCTGCTGTAATTGGGAAATTATGACTGCATGAAGAAAAATCATGGCTTCTTTGAAGTGTCAGAACATTTTGGCAAAGATTGTGATGCCTTCCAGTGCACAGATTGAAGCTTGAATGATCATTGGACTTTCCAGCAGGGCAACCATCCCAAAGTATACATCCAAATCTACTGAAGTTTGGTTCTAGCAGAGGGGTGGTGACAGCAGCTTGTGAGCATTAGAGAAATAAAGAATAAAAAACTTTTCTAAAAATGTAGCTTTTAGGGGTTGAATAAATGTGTACATTGTTCAGTGACCCATTAACAATTATTGCACACGCACTTGTGTAACAGTCCTTATAGTATATTAACAGTTTACAGGCAGTAGGCAATTAAGGTCACCGTTATAATAACTGAAGACTGAAGAGATTTTTCTACTGACTCTGGAGCTGGACTGCAGATATGGCCAGAGCAATAAACTGCAAATGTCCATAATTTAAGACCCCTAAGACAGTGCTAAAGGGAGACAGGAAGGACAAACTGGACGTCCTAGCAGTGGCAAACCATGTTCACCATGTTTTCTCCTCAGACTTGGTGGTAGCTTGGAGTAAACTTCTTACAGCAAGAATGGCAAATCTGGTGAAGTTCATGAGGATGAGATGCACTGTCATAATTAAAAATAGCTGGTGGACACACAAGATACTCAATCTGGTGGCCAGGAGCTCCCATCTCTGGAAATGGTGTTGAAGCAAATCTTTATCAAACAAAACCACAGACCTAAGCAACCACATCCTTGCCTAAAAAAACGTTTAAAACCTATGTTCCGTGACATAAAAAACTCCTCTTTTTATCTTCTCTTATCTCGAAAAAAACACTTATACTCTGTAGGATTGTGGAAATATACCACAAATCTGAGATGAAGTCATCTTCAAAAAAACTGTCCTTAGATAAATGTACTATATAACAGCTCCTGCCAAAATCAGTTTATGAGGTTCTCACACATATACATATATGCCACTCCTCCAGCATGTTCTGACATCATGCATCTCACAGAAGCAATGACCACATTCCATCTGATGCACTGAACCACAAACACAACCTACTCACCCATTAATCAATCGCTGAGTTGAGGGGGTTGTAAACTCACATGTCCACACAGACTTCAGTGGACCTCTTACACGTTTTTGTGTTTTATCTGATCACAAGTGGTCATAGGAAATGTATTTGACATTCTTGTTAATACTAGGCTTAGATGGTCATGCAGTGGAAAATTTGATGCTACAGGTTTTTTATGTGGGCCAGATCTGATTAACCCCACCTCCCAAACACCAGTCACTTTTATTAGCATATCTTTAGTGGACATGAGATGACCTGCCTACTATCACTTGTTATTTGTTTAGTTTTGGTTGTTTGAGTCCTGGGGCCCATTTTCAATAATGAGGTTCAACCTCTATAATAGACAGCTCTGAGTTAAAACTTCATAAGTTGTTCTCCATCTCAGGGTCTTAGTATTTTAAAGTCCAGGCTAAAGACTTTTTTAATTCTTTATTGCTTTATTGCTGCTTAGTGTTTTTTTTTTTTTTGTGTGTGTGTGTGTGTGTGTGTGTGTGTTTTAATGACTTGCTGGAAAGCACATTGTTCAACGGAAGCTGTGATTAAATGTGCTATATAAATAAACAGTCATGTCATTGTCATTATATCTGGGTGAAAACAGTCAGAATGTGAAATTATTTAACTAATATTCATTTTAATGGTATGCCACGGCATAGAACATGATTCTATCTGGGTAAAGCTTTAAGGAAAATAAAAGGTTCATCGGTATAGGCTACGTCATTGCATCATTCAGTGTCTATTTCAATGTGCAGCAGCTTTTTCCACATAGTCTAATGCTCTTTTTACATAATTAAATATTCTCTAGTCCAACCTGTCACATTTCTTAATTAAGGTAAAGAAAGGGGAAAGTCTGCACCAGCACCACTGACAGATGTAGAGGATACTAATATTAAATCCAACAGGAAAAAGAATAACTGTTTCATTTGTATTTATAGGAAATAAAGATGACCAATAAATTGTGAATAATATATATTTATTTAACAGCTGTGGTGGTTGGTGGTTACAGCATATACCTTGGATCCTTCCATCTGGCATCCTTCATTCCATACAGCAGGGGTGTCAAACAGCAGAGTTTAGTTCCAACCCTGCTCCAACAGACATACCATGTAGTTTTCAAATAAGCATGGATGACTTGATTATCAGATTTGCATTTAATTAGGGCTGAAGCTAAACTCTGCAGGGCTCCGGTCCTCCAGGCACTGAGTTTTGAACACCCCTGCCATACAGTTATCTGTTTAATTTAGGTGCGATGATGGGAATATGCGTTTCATCAATGCAGTCCAATCACGTTGGAAATCCTGAAGGAAATTCTAATTATTAGTTTAGTTCCAGAGGTCACAGCAAGATGTTATCAAGTGAACGTCATTTATCAGATTAGCCTCATTAAAATTTATTTCTACTGCAATCCTGTGAAACTCCTCTTTGACAGGTTTATGCCTAGCAAACAACACAAATATTCTCCCCCGTAGCCGTATGAGACACTTTTTTCAATTCTTCTTACATTTTTTTTTTTTTATGGATGGGCGCTTTTTATTTAATTTCTTTTGGACTGATGCATGCAACACCTGCTGAGTGGCATTAAACAGCTTGAAAGATCAAAAGACAATTTTCAATATAACTGTGACTGGATTCGTCTGAATGGAAGTAAGGCATTATACACCTAGGATGCCTCTGGGGTGGTACAAAACAGCCTAATTTTGGGTGAACTATCCATTTAAGATTATTTTTCTTACCCTTATGGCAGATAATTTTACTTATTTTATGTAAAATGCACTTTAAAATGCACTTAACCATGTTAACTGACTCTAAGTAATCTCTCAGTATCAGAAACAGGCTTGACTTACCCGCGCTTTCTCAGTTTTGGCGTACATGTACCCTCCCTGCTGAAATGGAAAACCCAGAGTTTTCAGAGGTGATTGATTATATACTCAGAGTTTTCACTTAAACTCCTTTCTGAAAACAGGCCTCTGTTTCACTACCTGTGTGTTTAGTTCCCCAACATGTTACTTGTTTTCTCCCTCATTGTCCTGCAATCAATATCCCTGTTTGGTTCAGTTCTAGGTCTGTTTATTGTTAGCTGGTTAGACTTTGCTCTCATTTTTCTATAAACGAATTTCAAGGGGGACACGCACAATGTCACTTCAAAGAAGTAATTTTTATTTGTTTATGGTCATGTGACCTGAAATTGGCGGGTCCTCACAGTTCATTTTAGAGCTAGATATGGGGGGAGAGTTGAGTTATTGTTAAAATTAAACCATTCAAAAAGTTATTTTGTTTTTGTTGTGATATGAATAACTATTCTAAACTTCATATGAAATGCATCACAAAAATGTGTACAAGAAATGTGTTTAATAGGTGAATATAATTGAGGGATTATTATGTTGTATTTCATTGCTCCCCTTCAGCCAAGATGTGTTCCAAATAGCTTTCATTATGACATTAAAGTGTGCCCTGCTTCCTCTAGAGTCCCATCGCTTAAAAGGCCTCTGCCCTTCAGAGATCGAGAAGGGCATGGGGGGCTCATTCTAGTTCAGAATTTGCCCTCAGTTCTATGAATTTTCATGTGTGAAAAGCAGGAAAATTAAGTGAATTTGACAGGTCAAATAGTGGCCATAGTTAGGTTCCAAACCGCTTTCATTGGGAAGACCAATTAACTAGAATGACTGCTTCAGAGCATTTTTAAAATGGCACAGTATCTGGGGAATGTGTTAATGGGATTCAGTGGTAAGTCCCTGCACAAAAATTTGCAAGGAATGACAACGATGAACCAGCATATCTAGGTTCGGGTATGTTTTATTTGAAAGCATGGCCACTGTTTTGCGTTTGTTTTAAGTTCGGTCATTAGACTGGTTCATGAACGTGTAGACATAAACTTTAGTGCTACAACAAAACTTTTTGAGTTGTGTGGTAGTACAGGTAAAAAGCAGTGGTGCATTAACAGAAAGACTAAATCCTGTAACAAACTAAACATCCTCGAGATCTATGCAAAGAGCAAGTGTGTCTTGATTGCAGCACTTGCTGAAGGACCACGTTCTTGTGATCGACTTTAAATAGATTTACATGTCCACCATCGCTAAGCGTTTGCTCATGGCCCCGAGTGTTCTAGGGTCAAATTCATAAGCTCTCAGTTCATATAAAAAACCAGGTCGCGTAAGTGGTCAGCATAACACTTCGCTTTCTTATGAAAAATATCGTCTTGAATCAGTAAGCGAGCGGTTTCCACAGGCTGTGCTTAGCTAATGCCCGGTGTGTTTTGTGCTGAAATTCCACCTTAGTACAACCCCATCGAGTACGTCAGGGTGTTGACTGGTACACATAATTATGTTATTTCCTGTATCTTTCATCGAGCAGTGAGGTGTTTCTCTGTGATGCCTTGCTAAAAGTTTTTTTTGTTTTCCCCTGCACAATAAACATTTGAGGGTCAGTGCAATACACTATCCTCCTAACTGCTAATCAGATACAAAAAGAAAAAATCATAAAACCAGCTAATATGTTTAAACTGCACGTTTGATCTACCGAGCCATCTGTTCCACCTGCAAATGATGCTCAGTGATTAAAATCTGAACTGAAACACAGAATTACTATTTAGTCTCTGATTTGAAGATACACATGATGGTCCATGCTCCTTTATGATCAGTGTCATAAAAGGAATGTTATAAGCCCAAGTATATCGTCGCCAGTGTTATAAGCACACAAAGTGAACCTATAACACGAATCAGATGACTAGTAGCTAATAATAACGGCGCGAAACATAGCGATTTTTCATTACATACCAAAACTGCTATAGTCTTTTTTTAGGACTCAGATAGACGCCCTTGATCGCCCAAATGTGTTATAGTACTGCAAAAAGCAACATAAAATGTAGTCTATTCCCCTATGACACCCAGATGTGCCTTTAATGACAATGTTAGAGCAAGGGCGAGAGAACAATACTTTTTTTTCCATATCCAACAACTTGTAACTTTTTTTGTACTGATAAATGCTTTTGATCTCCAAAAATGTGTTTAGAAGTACTGCAAAAGCAAATAATAATGTCAGTCTATTCAGACTTGGTGCGTAATCTCAAAATCTTCTCTACCCATGAAATAACTTTGTGTGCTCAGACTGAAATTATTTGCTGGGAAATCTTGTACTAAGCTTAGGACACAGCTCCAAATTGGAATCATTTTAAATGACACATCTTGTTCAATCTCATTCATCAAAATGAACTAATCTTTATTGTTTGTAAATGTCCATTTTGTTCATTTGAGTGCCGTTAAATGTTATCAGTGTTTATCAGTTTATTCCCCCAAAACATCCCAATAACCATAGAATTTTAAGAACTATCCCTGAATTAGGACATATATATATTATTGTAGCCAAAGAAAATTTTATAAGGAAACAATCAAGAAAAATTAGATTACTCCCCAAGTCTTTCATGACATTTAGTGTCATGTTTACAAACACAGTGGGCAAATTCAGTCATGATATGACCCACCACTTACTAGTGCATATTCAAAATAGTTTTGTGCTGTTATCAGTCGTGTGAGGCATTTTTCTCTTCCTTTTGTGTCCAAAAAAGGTAGCTAACTCGTTTAACAGGTTTGGACAACATGACTAATGATGATGACAAAAAACCAATTAAAAACTAATTTCTAACAATTATCATGTGAGAGATCAGAAGACTCAAAATCTCCTGTACACTTTCAACCAAAGAGTGTACCTCAGGTTCTGTCCTTGGTCATCTACATTTCATCATCTACCCGCTGTCCTCTTGGTCATGTAATTTGTTGTTCTTGTCACTATTACACTTTTTACTTTACATTTAATCATTTAGCAGAAACGCGTTTTATCCCAAAGCGACTTACAAATGAGAAACACGTAGAAACAATCAGATCAGGATCAACGGGGGAGGAGAACAACAACGGTATACAAGTGCCCTGACAAGTCTAGTTAGTCTAGTACAATACACGTAGCAGGGTTTTTTTTTTTTAAGCGATGAATAGATAGAGCCACGAGAAAAGGAAAAGGTAAGTTACGACGTCTCTACGTTGGTTAACGTTGCAGCCGAAAAAGATGGTCTTTAGATGTTTTTTGAAAATGAGTGTAAAGACCTCAGTATGTTCGAATTATTGATATCGGGAGGGTTCATTCCACCAGTCGGCGCACGCCAGTCCAGGAAAAGATACAGTGAGAATTGATTTTGAACCTATTTGGGATTACGGCACCACAATGGATCGTTTCACTGGCGAGATCGACACAAACTTATGTGGAGGGCCCGCATAGTAGATTGAAACTAATGAGCGTAGGTATGTTGACGCTGGTGCCAGTGGTAGTCGTGTTAGGGCAAGCACTCAGTACCTTGAAATTTAATGCGAAAATGCGGCTACTGGTAGCCAGGTGTAAACCTGATGAGGAGAGGAGGTAACCATGAAGCTGTTTTTGAATCCATGCAGACGCGACCTGTCGCTTGCTTGCATTCTGGATCCGGTTGTTAGCGAGGCTTGGATATAACAGGCCGGGGCAAGGCACCGCCAGGAAGGACGCGATTCCACTAGTTCCACACGTCTGTGAGAGAACAAGGAGCTGTGGACAAGGATCAGTTGGGCCTCGGCCTGCTCTGGACAGGAATGGTCTAATCTTACCTAATGTTGTATAAGGCAAATCGGCAGGCACCGGGGTCATTGTTAGCATAGGGTATGGTCGTGACAGCTTACCCTGATTCATCCAATACAAACTCACTAGAGGTTTGTTGTCGGGCTTGTCCTGGCAGGAGTTTATGGTTGGAACAAAACACCCAGCTGTACAGCGCAAGTTGTGATGAAATGATGGGTTAGATGGAACACCCGCAGTGCAGTCTTAGTAAGAATAAAGCTGACAGGTGATGGGTCCTTCATCCAGCTAGAAAGGGCATCAGACCGGCTCTGAAATGCGCGCAACTACCCGTTGGGGTCATCTGGGTTGAGAATGAGAAGTCGAGTTGAGTTCATCAGCGTTAGCAGTGATAGGGACATAGCCATGCTGTCTGACTGAGACGCACACAACCTAATGGACGTCATGTAGAGTGAGGAGAAAGAGAGGCTGAAGGGCCTTGAGGGAACCCCAGAGTAAGCAAGTTGTTGTGACTTAGGAACTTCACCCGTCCACAGACACCATGAAGGATCTAATATCGGGTGCCAAAAGGTAGGAGTTAAGCCACTGGATGAGGTGCAGTTCCAGAGAGCCCATCGTTCGAGTGTGGACAGGAGAATCTGGTGATTCCCCCCCCCCCGCGATACAGGTGTCTAAAGCAGCCAGCAGGCTAAAGCAAAATGAGTACTGGGATTTGACGCTGCTTTGCCACCCCGGTCGCAAGGCTTCAGTACACCATGAGAGAAGGGCCCATAGTATACAGTCGTGGTGCACTTCTTTGAAGCCCAGACCGTCGGGTTGACCATCCAGCGGTTGTTATTCCCGTAGGCACGAAAAAAAATAGAGAGCTGGCCTCATGAACCAGCTCGTTCAAAGTGTCGTTTGCACTGAATGGATAGAAGAAGGGATACCGGTCTGTAGTTTTTCCTAGAAGTGCTGGATTTAGCGATGAGGTTTCTTCAGCAGTGGTCTTACCAGAGCCTGCTTACATTAAAATGGCTGAGGGAATGTTCCAGAGTGAAGATAGGAGTTGATAATGTGAGTAAGTGAAGGTATAACTGAGAAGAATCTCTTGAAGGAGGTGATGGGGATCGGAGCAAGTGGGCAAGTAGTAGGATGACTGACAGGATAAGTTTTGGAAACGTCCGTCTCTGAGAGTGAGAGAAGGAGAGAGAGAGTGCGCATTAGTCGTTGTGAATTATCCTCAATCTGTGGTGTGGAGAATTGGTCACTGATGATTCTTGTCTTATTTGTGAAGAAAATATGCAAAGTCGTCAGCTTTAAAAGTCGATGGGGAGGGGGAGGGGTGGATTATGTCACTGATACTCTGGAGGCGGACTATGTCACTGATTACTCTGATACTCATGTATCAAGATACTCAAGTTTCTCAAAATAGACCCTGCTAATGGACCACAAATGTGTATTTCTTATAACACTAACTAGTTCTTTTAAAATTGGTTTAAAGACTTCAAAACATTCCCAAAAAAAAAGTTCCTATCCACTTTTTCTTTTCCCAAAAGGGGACCAGTAAATTACCTATATTACTGTCTTCAAAATTATTTTTAAATTTCTTTTATTCTTTAAGTACTAAATTTTTTCTTTTCAAAATTTTTTGATTTTTGTATATAGATTTTTTTGTTTTGACATTTGATTTTAAATTTTTAATTTGTTTGAGATTTGGAAAGGGCACTTAAAAAAAAGGAATTCAATATACACCAAAATATCTACTGCAGAAAAACCCGCATTTCTAAAAATATATAAGATTTATATCTGTATCTATCTATTATAAAACAATTATTTTTACTGAAAAAAAAAACAATAAAAAAATACAGTTTTTCCCCTTTTTTTTCAGTTTATGTAATAAAACAAAATGAGTTTAATTTTAAAAACAGAACAAGACTACGGTCTTAGGAAAAATGGGGCAAATCAAACCCCTAAAGGTTTCAAAGGTCGTCACCCATGGTTTTTTAAAATCTGGAAATTTTTGTGGGCTGGGCATTATGGACCTAAAAATTGGTTTGCCCGGGGAAAAACCCGGGGGAAGTAAAGCTTGTAACAGGGGTTTTCATGGAAAATAATGTTTTTTTCATCCTCTCTGTAAAGAGGCACATTTGAAAAGGCCCCTCCTTTTTGGGCACATGGGGGAGCCCAATCTTTCAGGGGGGTTTTTAATGTTGGGAACCAGTCGGTTTTTCCAAAAAAGGGTTGTTTTTTTTTTGTTTTTTTTCTTTTTTTTTTTTTTTTAGCTGGGGGATAATTTACTGATGGTGCGAGGGGGTGGGGGGGCTGTTCCTATCGCCCCCTTTTGAAGCCCCATTTCGAGGCCCTCCCACGTTTCGGGCCCCCAAAAAACTGAGTCATTTGGGGCCTGTGGTCCATTTAGGGACCTGCACCGAAACCCATGAACCCCCGCCCTCCATGACCCTTATGTTTTTTTGCAAACGCTTGCCACAGTGGAAGGTTTCTGTTTTGTTTACAGTATTTTCCATACCCTGCTTTTGTGGGGTTGGCGGGGGGTTTGACCCATCAAAACTTTATACAAACGCTCCAGGCTAAGTCAGGCGAACTTTTTTTATTTCGCTACATACGCTTATCTAGGGGGCGCTAAAAGTTCTAGTTTTGTATTTTCCCAGATAATTTAAATTTAATATGAAAATGAAAGGAAAATTATTTCCCAGACTTAATAATCAAAACCCAACATTCCTGGGTCCACTTTTCTCCCAAAGGTCATCAAAACACCTATTTTTCACTCCCTTCAAAAACTATTTAAAACATTTTTTCTCCAAGTCCCACTGTGTTTTTTCTCAAAATTTTTTGATTCTGAAATGAGAGCTGAATGTGGAAATTGTGGACCCCAAATACCGGGGGCTCCACGGGACAAAAAGCAAAAGGGAACTAAAAACATGGAGGAATATACGGGAAGGACAATGTAAACTGTATTTTCTGAGGAGTTAAATTTCCTTTTCAGTAGGTAGAAAAATGCTTAAATGTTATCATCTGGGGTTTTCCATTTTTCCCCTTGTTTTGGGCGGGTGGGGGTTTTGGGGGGACTGGTTGAAAAGGGGGTGTTTGCCCCCAAAAGGCTGAAAAAAACCCTAAAAAAAAGTGGTTTTTTTTTTTTGGGACGGGATTGATCCCTCTAAAGGTTTTTTTTTTTTTTTGGGCTAAAAAGAGAAGTATCCCAAATTGCAGTTATCAGGGAAAACCCCACTAATTTCCTCAAAAATGACATGTTTGTTGCATTGAGGAGTAATTTTTATTTGGGGACTAATCTCCCCTTTGGGCCCCCCAATGGAAACCCAGTATAAAATTTTTCTTTTTAACCTATCCCGTTAGACTGTTAACACATCTCTCGGTGAAAAGGGCATTTTTGATTTTCCCAAATTAAACTAGCCTATTTAAAAACTTTTTCCTATATTATAATCCTTTTATTCTTACCCTAAAGGGGGAAGAGAAAAAAAAACCTTTTTACTTTAATGTGTTTTTTGTAAGGTTTTATTATTTTATTTTTATTTAATATAAAAATATATAATATAAAATTGTATATAGGGGTTGTAGGGTTTTTATTTTTGGCTGCCTGAAAAACCCAATTTTTTTCTCAAGGGGATTTTTAACTTGATTTTCCCTTTTTTTTATCAGACTCTAAATTCTTTTTCTTTAAGTTTTTTGGGCACCTTTTGCCCTTTGGAAAAACAAGTACCAAAACTAGGAAAAAAATTTTATTACATTAAAGCTGTTTTTTTTTGTAAAAAAAATTAAACCAAAATTTTTGACAGAAATAAATCTAAAATAAGGATAAAAAAGGTCTGAAAGGGGGGAAATAAAAAAAAGTATACATGCCCAAAAAAAAAAAAAAAAAGTAGTCCCAATTAGCATTGAAAATATAAAATTATCAAGGGTTTTTAAAAGTGACAACATACAAAAAAAAAAAAATGATAAAATGCTGATGATGCTGATAAAAATTTCTTATACTGCTTGAAACAGCTTCCCGTCGATCTGTCATTTTGAACCCCAGATGACAATTTATAGAAACCCAAAATGACTCCCTGCAGCACAAAAAACCCATTAAAGCACAAAAAAACAAAAAATTAGTTTTATTTTTTTGGGGGGGATTTTTAACATCGACTCAAAAATAGGGATACTATTTTTCATTATCTGGTAAATGTTTTATAGATCTAAAAATTTTTTTAAAATTGTTTTTTTTACCCGGGGTTTCCTTAAACTTTCAAAAGGGTGTTTAAGTCGGAAAATGTTTGTGTTTGGAAAACAGTCCCCCCCTGTTTCCCTGCACCGGTGTGCATGAAGATCGCCCAAGGGGGCCTTGTGGCCCATCTCCCTCCCGCAGCACGGGGTCTTCGAAAAGCTCGAAAATATCAAAAAACCCCTCGCAGATGACATCAAGAAAACCCAAAAGGGGGGCCTTTCCATTTTGACATTCGAGTTTGGGCCGGGGGAAAGCATTCCCCAAGCCCTACAAAAAAAGGGAAAGGGAAAATTTTTCAAGATCAGATGAGGTCATGTTCTGTACAGACGTTGAGTGAAAAGCAACTTTCACTTATATAAAACATCAAATGAAAAAATCCATTCAGTTCAAAACTTGTTTGTTATTATGAACGGAAATGCTTGAATATATACTGTAAAAGCAGTTAAACCTGGTTTTGCAGAAGCCTGTCAACTGTCAAGCTGAACAAAGGGAATGCCTTGGGAAGAACAGAGGATGGTAACTAAGCTTGTCACAAAGTGATGGAGATAATTATAACAAGGTTTCATCCACTTGTCAGTTATCTCTGATAGGGTAGGAGAGTGGGAAGATGCAGTGAGGATTTACTTTAAATCATAAATATTTAGATATAAATTTAGCAGTGCAGGATGATGTTTGATGATGATGATGATACGCCAGCCATTGGGGAAATAAATTGAAGCATGTCCTCATTTAGTGCTTATGCTCAAATGTATACAATTATTCGAAGATTATCTTACTACTGCTAAACTTTACAGAATGTGGGGTGCTTCTTCCAACCTTTCGTTTTAAGGGTTTAACAGTGAACAGGGGTCATTTTGATTATTCTAAGGAACAGGGTTTCAGTCTGTTTATATCAAATTGTTGAAAAATGAACAAATATTTTCTTTAAAAAAATATTTGTTTTCCCCTGTTTATTTATGAATCAAAGAATATCCTGTTTAATGATATACTGAAGAGTAGTATACTAATGTGAGTGTTGAGGCAATAAAAAAGCTTTTTTTTGCACCAAAATTACATCTGTTATTTTGCAAGCATTTAGCTTAACTTAACCAGCCACCCCTTACACAAACCTTGTTACATTACCTAAAAGTCCAATGCCCATAAAGATAGGATTAGTAATCGTTAGAAAGATTTACAATTGATGAATAGTTTCAACCTTAGATTGCTACCAAAAACATGAACAAATGATTAATAAATAATTTGAAAAGATGTGTGAATAGGGTACATTCAGGCTTTTGGACACTTTTGCCCTCAAGATGACTGCTCATAAAGGTATCAATGATTAGCAACATTTATAAACATTTGCAAATGATGAATAGTTTCCACTTTTGATTGCAAAAAAACATAGTTTAATAGATTATTTTTTAAGATGTGAAAACAGTAGAAGTCTACACAACAAACAAAGACCAGCAAACGAAGATCATACTGTATGAACTGAAAGTTTTCTGACATTTTTAAGCACTTCAATTTACTTTAAATAATCAAAATGTTAATAATTAGGTAATGTTAAGTTCATTAGTAAACAGTATCTCATATTTCTAGAATACAAAACAATCAAAACAAAGACTGCCTACTAAAGATCCTTCAAATTCAAATGTCTTTCGATGGAGCTTGATGATGAGACAGCTTAGATATGCAGCCTTATAAAGGTAGAAACTGAAATGTATATTGTTATATGACTTATATAAGCATGTATAAGAATATGAATATAGACAGTAAGTTAGCTGCCCATATTTTAATACAAGATCTGTCAAAATAGCACAACACTGTGAATGTTAACCGAATGATGTCACTCGATTAGCCTATAAGTTTCAGTTCATTTCTAAGATGTCTGAAATGTACATCAAAACTCATGGAATTATGGAATAATAAGCCCATAAATTACAATAAATATTAAATAAATAATAACATTAGTAACAACATGCCCATAACATATAATTCTGCTTTTAACATGTCAGGAATTTCAAAATGATGCTTTTATTTCAGCTCAGTGACCGAAGTGATCCGCAATTAGCTTCAGAAAACATTTTCTCTTTTTAATCATTTGCGGTGATAAAACCTGTGATTCATCAAGTTTCAGTATTCATAATTACTTAATTATATGTCATATGAAACACATGACACAGTTGATCATAGTTTCAACCTATCTGGTTATAAATAGCAACGAGATGACTTCAAACAACAGAACAGACTTTTGGACAGACAGTGGCTGCAGGAACATGTTCCAAAATAACATGAAATTCTGAAATGATCAGCAGAATTAGTAATATCTTGCATGGGTGTAGTTTAACTCGGGGAGTGAAAAACATGTTGAACCAGTTCTACATTTTCCATAAACATTTAGAGATAAATATCCATCGGCTCGCACACTTCAAGGTGATAACCATGCTTAGATGTCACCATTTTTTCATCCCATTAGTCTGTTACTATTATAAAAATATCTGTTCTTGTGTACATTTAAGAAGGCATGAAAATGCATGTTGTCTGTTTGATAGAATGTGCATGCACAAGCGTGCACAAACAGAGACTCACTGACTGTTATGACATACTGCAATGAAATGATGAAATAGTGTAAGTCACGCGCTGGTGAGAGCATCTCTCAGTAACTCAAGTACAAGCAATCAAGTGTCAGCACCTGTGGTGACTCACATTAAAATTAAAGTTAATTGCTGCATTTTTATCTCACAATTCAGTTTATTTTTCTTGCAATTTTGAGTTTAATTTGGTCTAACAATTTGGACTTTTCTTTTGGAGTTAATGAGAAAAAAGTCTGAAGTGTGAGATACAAACTCAGAATTGTGAGAACAAAAGTATGAATTGTGAGATAAAGGGCTGGTTCTTACGGTATACAGTAAAGCTGCTGGTTTTTCGTGTTGCATTGTGTTATTCAACTAATCCATAATCATATCAATTTTAACAAAATTATAACAGAGTGGCCTATGATACTGCGAAATTCACTTTTTTCCCTTGGCATGCACGCTAAAAGTTTGTGTGTCAGCCTATACCTATACATTAGGCTTTATCAGTGCACTAAATGCAAAAATTTTACAACCACAACTTGGCATGGCACCTTCTGTTTTATTGAGAATTTGCAAGTACTTCTGCCTCAAGGATTAGGTATAAACTCTCCGAAAAAAAGGTACAGAAGCTGTCACTGGGGCGTACCTTTTTAAAAGGTACACTTTTGTACCTAAAGAGTCCATATTGGTACCTTAAAGTAGGGCTGTCAACGATATTTGATTTTTCACATCGCGGTTATTGTGGCCATAAGAATTCATGGTATCGATATATCCGGATATCTATAGAAACCTTGGGGGGGGGGTTGGTGGGGATGCTCAGTCAAAAATATTTTTTGCTTTGTTTAATGAGTTTTTCTTTTTTCTGCTGAACATAAGGATACTGACCATATGAGGTACAGACTCACAACTCTCCGGTCTTCTTTGGCTCTATGAAATAAAAAAGAGAAAAAAATACCGTCAAGTTCAACGGTATGATAATTAAATAACAATGATAACACTTCACAATAGATGTCATTTGTTTAACATTAATGTATTAACTAACATGAATGAAAAATTACCAACACATTTATTACACACTTACATCTTATACGCCACAAAAAAATAGAGTCGTTCATTATTCATAGCAAGTTCACAGTGCATTACTGCTTACAAACAACTTGTGATTTTTTAATAATGCATAGTAATGCTGAAATTAATATTTTGAACTAAGATTAATGTAAAATGCTGTGGAAATAGTGTTCATTATTATTCATGTTATTTATATATCTTAACTAATGTAATGAACTAATGTTAACTAATGAACCTTACTGAAGAATGACAGCGGATGAGGCATTAAGTGCATGGCACTTAGAAAAAAGACATTATGTTACGAGAAAAAAACAAAAAGGAAAAAAAAAAACATTACATTTGAGAAAAAAAGGAGTTTACTTTACAGAAGAAGCACCGCAAACCAACGAATCGAGGGATGGTGGGCTATCTCCGTAAGCAGAGTGCACAGTTCTGGATAAACCTTTCCAGACGTTATTCAGTGTTGGACACCTTAGCGGAGACTTTTTGGATAAAGTCTGATCCAATTCTGCTTCCTTAAAATTATTTTAGAATGCCTAAAATGCCTTTAAAAAATTTTTAAAATGCCTTTGTAGGCCTATATATAATTCTATAACCTACCCATTTCAAATAAGGCTTACCAAACAGATTATGTCCTAACAATCAAGAAAGAAACACTGCCTAGTGATTTTAGAATGAATATCGATAGTAGCACTTTCTAAACTATGCCTTACACACCCTTATGCAATATACATATTCTTTTTTATATGTACATTATTTTTTTATTCTAGGATGAACTTGATAAAGTTGAACTTATAAGGTTTCAAATAAGTTTTGGGAGATTTTTTTTTCAAAATGTTCCACTGTCATTCAGTGAACATTTATATTTATTTAAAAATTTAAACAACATACTGTTCTGAACTGTACATATTAAAATATGCAAAAGAATAAGTGAGCATACTAAATTTTATTGCTGAAAAGAGGAATAGTTGCAAGGTTTAAAATTGTAAAATTACAAGTAATTAGTATTTAAGGAAAAGTAATTAGTCTTTAAATATGGAATAAATAGAATTTTGATGTAAATATGCCTGAGAAGATTGTTACACTGAAAGACATTTTAGTGGGCATCTTCTGTAAATCATGGTAAAACATCTGTGACCCATGTACAAATGTACATTAAATATATTGTTACATATTTTTTTTTACTTTCTTTTGGTATCTTTCTTTTGCAATATTACATTTAGATTTAGATTAACTATACTTTTTATTAACTAACTGTAAATAAAACACTAGTAATACAGTGGGTTCTGTTAAAATCAAACAACACTGACTTTTTAATAAAGCACTAGATATTAATATTCATTTTTTAATCAGCTTTTCCAGTAATCTACATACCTTTTCTTCCTCCAGATGTGAAAGTATATCCTCTGAAATCCCACGGTCACAGTGATGATGGACATAATTGTGCAGCCTGCTCGCCTTGGGCCTGTCAAACTGATGTTAAAAAAAGCTTGACTTTGTAAACGTCAGTGTTTTAAATCTGTCTTTACATGAAAATTCCTTTTAGTGCTTTAGGTCAATCCGGATCCCAATACAATCCAATATAGATCTAATCAGTTTTGATGCAGCCTTGGTGAGCCTATAAAGAGATTCTTTTTAAAACATTACTCTGGCACTGGTGCTAATTTCCTTAATTACTGGAAAACCTATTTATCACAGCAGCATTCCTGTTAGGATAACCTTCCCATTTCACTGGCTTTGCAAGTTGGCATGCCAATCTAAAGTGACTTGGCAGATGAAGGCCAAAGGGATGAACATTTCAGCAACTGCAAGGAGAGTTGTTTGTTTCAAATTTGTGCTTTATAGAGATACTGCAGCTTTACAGTGACCAAAAATTCATTCAAGTCCCCCCAAAAAGGCTTGTCGTCCACATAAGACAAATGTATGAGAGAGACAGGGGACAGTAGGGGATTCCTCAATGGGGGAATCTGTTCCAGCACTGCAGCTGGAATTGTTCATCAGTTCAGAGCTGTACACAACAAGAATCTGCCTCAGTATACCTTTTTGCTGAGGAGCATTTGTCTTGGAGAGAGGAGAACTGGTCCAAGAGTTCACTTTTTGCGAATAGAGCCTATCAGAAACATTGTGTTCAGGAGGAAAGACTCTTACTAAAGCTGAAGGGCTGAACCCACAATTAGTGAAGTCAGTGAAAGGCGCGGACATTTTGTGTAAATGAAGAAAGTTTTGGGTTAGGCTAGTTTTTTTCTCAAGATGATGTCATTGATCATTTCTACCATCCTACAGGTCAAAAGATGGTAGTAGGGGTGACACCAACCTTAACACTTCCTGAGGTGCACATGGAAACAGAAAACTGCATACAAAAATCTAAAAACAAGAAAAAAAAAAAAAACTATTTGTGATACAGAGAACTTTAATACTTTATTTAAGTACCACTCATTTCAGAGCCTTCTTCAGGGTTTTTTAACACAACATCATACACAGACATTTTAAAAACATCTCCATATTGGATTACTCGTTCACAAATAAGCAACAGCTGACAAGCTTAACTCAGGTCATCACAGTCATCACGTAAATAGTTAAAAAACGAAAAAAAAAAAAAACCAACCAACCAGCCATTATTAAAAACAATCAAAGACAATTATGAGATAAAGAAAGAGAAAAATATGATGTTGTCAAAATTTTAAGAACGTCAGTATAAGGAGGATTGGCTATTTAATACAGTTAGAAAAGTAGATCTTAAATGTGAAGATATACTTGTGAATTCTAAAAAAAACCCATCTAAGACTAGAGCTTATCCTTTGTATGTTACCTTTTGATACTTCAAAGAAAACAAAATTTAAAAGATTTTTTATTCAGATTGGTACATTCTAAAGATGATCCTAAAAGGGCCAGTAATATAAGGAACAGAGTTGTAAAAATGTGTCTACAACACAAGTTTTACAAAATACCCTTACAGATCTAGTTTCAGTGGATAGTTTTAAATATGGCAGTAGGGGACATGTGCAACAGACTTCCATGTTCTGTTAATCGGGTCTCGTCATTTCCGGTTAAAGCATTTTGCATTTGGTTAAAAGCTTTTTTGCATAAGCCCCGAATTTTTAAAGAGTTTTACCCAAGATGCCTTAAAAGTAGATAAAAGTGATCAAAACCCTTTTTGGGGACTGATATCTAAAGTTTTTTATTATTTTTTTTCACAAACTTTTATAAGGTTAAAAAAATTTAACAAAAGTCAACAAAAAAAGTAGCTAGATATTTTAATGTTTATCTTAAAAGCCCTTTTCGCAAATTTTTTAATCTGCTGCACACGCCCCCAAAAAGTGGAAGCAAGACCTTTTTTTTCCAGGTTTGTCAGTCGACGATGACTAACCCTTTTGTGTTAACTGGGAAAAAAAAAAAAAAATTTTAAATTTTTCCCAATTATAAAAACCCTATTTTTATCAAGATTTTTAAACACATTAAACAAATGAGTGTTTTATAAATTAAATGCCAGTAACAAAAAATGTTGGTGAAACCCCCGGTTATTAAAGGAGTCATAGACGGTAAAAAAGAACTTTATTTTGTGATTTGGTGTAAAAAAATGTTTTTATGCGGTTTTAAGGTTAAAAAAACAAATTTTTTCCACATACTGTAAATTATTTTTTTCCCCTCTTTTCCCCGCTTTCTGAAACGCCCGATTTTTACAAAGCTCACGTCTGAAAAAAAGGGGGGGTAGTTGATTGGCCCGCATCCCCCGTGCATTGGATTTGGGTGAAAGGGACAGAATTGTTATGCCCCTTTAAAATACTGATGCCTTTTCTGGCACGACGGAAAAAACAAAAAACCCCTTACAAACAAAACATTTGTTTCATCCCGTGGGACTAATTTTGATTATAAGCACCGCAACGCCCTAAAAAATAAAACCCTGTTGCATTTGTGATTTGGGGAAAGACTAACAAAAAACATACTTACAGCTCAAAAAAAATCGCGTTTGAAATTCAGTGGCAAACCTTTAAAATGAAAATGTACACAGCGTGAGTCAGCATTACAGTTTTGTCAGAACACCGGCTTTGTGGCAAAATCTTTTATTTGGTTATTTGTGTTCGGAAAACAGTGTTGTAAATAAACTTAACCACTGTTTTTCTATTTTGGGCCCTTTTTTGGAAGCCCAAATAAAGAGTTTCGTTTTCCCTGAAAAACACAGCGTCTTCTGACATAGCGGCAGAACAGTAAAATTTAAAATTTTCCCTTTTTTTTTTTAAATATTTTTTTTTCTATAGAATAATACATGTTTGCGTTCAGCGGATGTTCTCCAAAATTGAGCTAAAGTGATGTGGGGAGACACAGAGGAGACAAATTGTTGAATAAAGTTGTTATTTTTGTTTTCTTCACGTACAAAAAGTATTCTCGTTGCTTCATAAAATTCAGATTGAACCACTGATGGCAGATGGACTATTCTGATGATGTCTTTCATACTTTCTGGACTTTGACAGTGTAATTTACTTGGCAGTCAATGGGACAGGTCACAAGCTTCCCGGTTTTCACCCAAAAACCCCTTAAGTAATGTCTCCCTGAGATTCCCTGGATTCACCATGGATGGCATATTTTCAACCCCAGATCACCTTTTTATTAGAGATTTGTAGCACACCGTATTGAATCTCTCCTAATTGCCAACCTTATTTAAATCCCTTTCAGTGTCTATTGTTCTTGTTCGCCCGATGTCTGTTTGAGAATGATGCTGCCAAGGATTTTTGGTTAGAGATTTTACTGTTTCTTTTGGGGTTTTTTTTTTGGGGGGGGGGGGGATTTCTCTCTTGCCTGACATTTAAGGACAGGTTTTCTGTTTGGCCCCCTTTTTGTTTTTCCTACCAAGGATTGCCTTTTGAGTTCCCCTGTGGCAAGTTCCGGTTAAATGCCTCTAAGACTACTTTTTTTTTTTTTTTGAAGTTTTTTTTATTTTGAGTAAAGAAACTTTAAGGAGTCAGACTCTGAGCCTTTTGGTTTTTTCCTCTGCATTTGGGTTTGACCTGCTCCAGTGTAGAAAGTGGTTAGCATCAAGGATTTTACATGCCACGACCTGAGTTTGATCCCAATCTGGATTTTAACACTTAAATTGTGTTCGAAGTTGAACAAAGCTTTTATGGGTTTGGAAACGACATGGGCTTAAGTGATTAATGCCAAATTTTTAATTTGGGGTGGAAGTAACCCTTTAAAAATGATGGGCGTGTCAGTTCTAAATTTAGGACTCCAAAAATTTTTGTTCTAAAAGTATTTCACAAAGCGTTTTAAAGCGGCTTAAAACTAGTTCTAAATCTGTGAAACGTTAGGAGTAGTGAAGAGGACTCCTCAGTCACTAAGACCAAATCTGAACTACCCTTTTGGCTGTTGCCAACAATCAGCCTCGGAATATAAAATTTAGAAACCCTTTGACAAAAAGAGCTTTTTAAAAGGTATCGGCTTTTGGTTGGAGTTTATTCCCCAAATCCAAATTTTTGATTAATCCTTTAGCTGTTCGCGCGTCCCGTTTTGGTTTTTTCTTTTTTGTTTGCATGTCTTACTATCAGCCAGATTATTTACTCTGCTAATTAAAAGGCTGTATTTATGCATTTACCAAATTAAGTTGTGCTTAGGTGGGGGGGGGGGGGGGGTATGGGGATTCCAATGAAGTGACAAAAAAACGCGTGCCTGCCGGACAAAACATTAACGGTGGTTTATGTGGTAAAAACAGTACATCGGGCAGGACTCTATATGCTCATCTAAACTATATTTAAACCCCAAAATGGCTTGTCTGAAATATTTTGTAGTACTAACTTTACATGGCAGATCAAATCTAATGTTAGCATGAAAAAGGCGCAAGCATGTTTGTGCGGAGTGTGGAGCTGAACAGCCAGCGGCTTGGGTTACTGCATGACAGATTGAGGCACTGGTGCGATCATTTGCTCTTAAAATACTTCACCATTTTTGGTCATAAGATAAGAGAATGCATCTTTTGTCTCTGTAAAGACTCTACGTTTATTTGTGTGCACTCAGAATAACAACGAAAGTTTGCTTTTGTAAAATAATGAAAGCAACAGGATGCGCTTTCGCCGTCTCGGACTCTGTGAACTTGAGCGAAACCCACACTGAAACTCTGTGTATGCTTGTCTTATTACAGACATGGAAAATATATCTATGAGAGTGAAACTTTTAAATGAACAAATTCAATAGAAAACAAATATTCTCAGAGTATGTAATCCGTATGAAACAGGATACTCCCGGGGATGCGAGTCAGTGTCGCCGACTTCATCTCTTAAACTGAAAAAAAGAAAGCACTAGTGTAATAATTTAAAATTTAATAAAATGTTAATGCAGTGTATTGCTGTTTTCCTTAACACATTCAAATTATTATATTTGCTGGTACGCTTTTGGCAAGCCTTTTGTGTGTGGTTGGAGCCATATTAGGCTATGTAGGCAATTAAAGTTCATTATTATGATTTATATAGTTTATTTGTAAAAGTGTGACTAATAGTCGACTAATGCTTAAAATGAACGACTACTAGTTGACCAGAAAAATCTTCAGTCGAGGGCAGCCCTAATGCATATTGACTAATTGTTTATGAGAAGCATACATATAAGAGGCTGACAGTTAGCTGAATATATAGCCTACTTGTTTAATTAGTGACACTAAGCCTGCATTTTGAATCTTTATTTGAATGTGGCAATTAATTTTTTTTTTTTAAACCTTTATTTGAATATGGCAACATACTATTGTGCTCTACAATATTTCTATGAATACATCTCTGACAGAGACAATCAGCCAATCACTGTGTGCATAAGTAAGTATGCTGACATCATCCAAAGCAACAAGGTCAACCCCGCCCTTACTCTAAGCTTAAGACTTCTGTCTTTTCCTTATTACAAGTTTGTCTCAGCAGCTTTGTGAATAGGTTTTAAGAGAAAACTCTTAGCTAAAAACTTTTATTGCTATTTAGGAGATTCTTAGTGGTAAGATTGATGGTGCATTCCAAATGGATATATATCGCTCTCTGAAGGGCACGTCAGAGTGAAAACAATCATGGCCACCATATTGAAGTGTCATTCCAAATCGAAGTGCTCAAAATTGGCCACTTCAAAGGGCCCTTCGGAATGAAGGATTTCGAAGGGTATAACTGATGGACACAGGGCTCCCATGATCATTTGCGCAGATTCTTTGCATGATGACGGCGAAAATTCTAAGAAACATGAAAATTAACCATTTCAACAACACTTAAAAAAAAAATCGATTCATAAAGTACAACCCTTCAACCCTTCGAAGCTCACACTGTGAAGGGATTAGGGCATAGTAGAGTCTCTTAGGGCATAGTCGACTTGTTTTTTTTTTTTTTTTGTCTGTATGTTTTTGTCTCTGTGTACTGGAAGCTTATGTCACTCAAACAAATTCCTTGTATGCGCAAGCATACTTGGCAATAAAAGCTCATTCTGATTCTGATAGGGATGAGCCCTTCCGGATGAAATGCAGGGAAAATGTTTTGTGAATACAGGTCCTAATGTGGATCTACTCTAATTTGGTGATTTCTACTTTTGGATAGTTAACTCTAATTAATGAGTGTGATGACTTGATTTAGCTTGTCAGCTGTTGCTAATTTCTGAACAAGTAATCTGGGCCATATGTATAAAGCCACTCAGAGTAAAATTTTAGTTCTAAGTGTGTCAAAATTCTAAGAATTATGTAATTTTACTCTTGTTCCTAGACTTAGAATAGGGGCTTGATTCATAAGGTTCTAAGTGTTAAGACTAGGTCTCCAGCTCCTAAGTATTTAAGAGCGCTTCAGAGGTCTCTAACCACAGTTAGGAGTAACAAGATATGGCAACAAAGAGGAGACCATAAACACTTTCCAGCAAAGATATGACATATTGAGTTATATGATGATATGGAGTTGATAAAACGATAATACAAACTTGATTGTCAAGATCAATCAAGATTTTATTTTTTGAAGTAAGAAGTTGATAACCTCTTCCATAACAAAGTCAATGCTCTAACTAGTAAGCAGGGTCTTAAATATTGTGAAACTGGAAAAATGCAGCAATGCACTGGTGATGACAGTAAGCAGGGTCTTAAATATTGTGGCACTAACCCCACCAAACACAACAGTGGCCAAAATATTTATTTATTTGATGACCCCACATTTAACTTAAACAATCAAAATACGAAAAAAAAAAAAAAACCCTGACCAGTGTTGATTTCAGTTGAAAGTAATAAAACTGGTCACTTAATGTAGCTATATGACCTCATAAAGGTGAGTTCACTGATTTATATTTATATTTATTTTTGACGTCATGGGGAGAGTCTCAGAATGTAGGTAAGGTCTGTCCAAGAAATTGTTTTGTTGCTAGTCTTTTGAAAAAAAGTCTCTAAAGGGATGAGGAAGTCACTAAATCTAGTGACAAAATCACTAAATTTGAAACACTGGCACACTGACTACTACATACATTATTTACATTTCATTGATCCTCTTGTTTTTGCATATATTCATAGTATGACAGCATGGTCAAAATTATGACCGCAAAATGTGCATGTTTCATTGCATTATTATCACAAATAAAACAACGGACAAAGCAACTATGCAATATGCTTACAAAATCTTGCACTTTTTTTTTTTTATCATCACGGTCATCACTTTTGGCCACTACTATATGGCAGTTTATTGACTTTTCAACTGACCCGCCAAACTATATTGCATAAAGCCACTTTTATGACAATTCGGGCTTTCCTGGAGTTATTGGAGCAATTGATGGAACTCCTGTTCACATTATTGCTCCCAAATGTAAACGGGAGACATACCAATGGAAAACAAAGCATCAGTAATAATTTGTGATAATTTTGCACAATGCAAAGAATTAAAATATAATATATTTTTTAAAAATTATTATTTTATATCAGTGTCTTAATTAAATTATTTTATTGAAGTCCCTTCAATGATTGGTGTTGTGCTTCTGTGACGTTACATGGCAGGTTCACTATTTAGCCCTTGAGTACTTTTAAAGTATCACATAGATCAAGGGTATCACAAACTCAATTCCTGGAGGGCCGGAGCCCTGCAGATTTTAGATTCAACTCTAATTAAACACACCTGATCCAGCTACTCAAGTCGTTCAGGCTTATTTGAAAATACTGGTATGCGTGTTGGAGCAGGGTTGAAACAAAACTCTGCAAGGCGGTCTCCCGGATTTGAGTTTGATACCTAGACATGCTGTTAAGAAATTTTAATGATATGAGTGTTGCTGAATCAAGTGACTCATGAGATGGTATAGTATCAGGCACCCTTGGTGAAATTTATAGTGTTTAGATGTTGAGCTGTTCCATTTCTTTCTATGCTGTTGACCCTCAAGTTTTTTTTTAGATTCCATTTGGGTTACCGGATTTTGCACTAGTAAACTTTGAGTTTCTCTGCTGCTCACTACAGCACTTCAAACAATATGCAATTGCTACTAACCCTTTCTGTGTGTAAAGTTTATAACTTTTTTTTTTTTTTTTCATGACAGCATTAACATCTAAAAGAGCAAAACTGCCACAAAATGATGGTAAACAATTTTTAAAGTCAAAATACTATACAACATTGTAAAAAAAATGTTGCTGCAGTTAGTTACAGCAAGTTAACATTTGTTGATATAAACCAAACATGAACTTTTTTTTTTTTATTTTAATGTTCAAATTTAAGTTGATAACTAATTGCAGAAGTCAGTTTTACAGTGACGTTAATAGAATTCATTTAAGTGCTTTTATAAAAATTAAGCTTTATATTTTTCATGAATATATTTCATGAAATATTTTATATTTCAGAAGGGACACCCACTTATGTATTCATTTATTTGGGTGTTTGTTTGTTTGTTTGCTTTTCACAAAATCACAAAAAATAAAGTAAAATAGATAGATAGATAGAAATCTCCAGGAGACTAAATCTTGTTCAACAAAATGACTTAATTTTATTATTATTTGTTTTATATATATATATATATATATATATATATATATATATATATATATATATATATATATATATATATATATATATATATATATATATATATATATATATATATATATATTTAATGTCAATGTGTATTATTATTACTACTACTACTACTTATGAAAGTAATTACTTTGGGGCAGTATTGTCGTTCCCCTTTGTATCCCCTAACTTATGAAGAACGGAGATGTATAATCTCAGAGAAACCTTCCAATCGCGCTGTCCAACAATGGTATTACATTTATTAATAATTGAAAATGAAGAACGGAGATGTTTAATGGTAGAGAGACTCTCGGAGGACCCTGAAGATGTGTTACATTTTGATGACAAAACATTGCTATTAAATGGTGGGCTACAGACTGACGCTCAACATGATATTACTGGATTAGCACAGAATGCAACCAGACCGGAAATAAAGAAAGCGTCACAGAGCAGTAAAGGTTATATGACTAATGTCTGAAGTTTTTATTTATTTATTTATTTTTTGCAAAAAGCGATTATCAAAGTGAAGTAAAGTAGCTTCTAAATGCTTTGCTGACCTCGTAAACGACTCACTTGCAGTGTCATAGCTGATGTTACAAAAAGAGTGACACAAGGTATACATCTTGCTTTTGGAAACATTAGGACGAAAGCCTGTATATGTTTAATGTGATGCCTCATCTGCATCGTTCTTAATTTTTTTTTTTTGTATTGTTTATATGTATGTATATGTATGTGTATATATATGTATGTTTTATGTGTATGCTATATATATATATGTATTTCTGATTATCTCTATAGGACCTATATTGATGCTTGGGCAAAAGTTGATTGTTTGGTTTAACTTGTTAACAGACCCTGAAAGAGAAAGTTTATTGTCGAGCTTGATAGCATAATTTAAAGATTTCCTAACTAGAGATGAGATGCAGTTTTGTAAAGAATGGGATGAGAATCCCCCAAATCAAGCTTCTCTATCACGAATTTCTGAAAAATCTAACTGAACATATCACATCTTAAGTTAAGACCTAAGATAAACTTTTGTGTATTGCAGCCCAGGCCTATAATGTGAGGCATGTGTGAGATTATGTAGTCTGTTAATTTAATAAATAAACCCATATGATATTCATACTCATGTTTCCAGTTAATGTCAGGCTCTATTTGTGATGATTAGGTGCTTTGAGACTGTATTTATCCCCATACAAAAGCGGCTTTCGGGTTTACCTGCAATATGTTTAAATGGTTTTTTTAGTTGCAATCTGAACAGCACCACTCTACTACTGATCAAAAGAGCTTGATATATTTTGAAAGTTTGGTGTTACTCTTTGTGGATTGGTTTACAGGCCTGCAGGCTAAATGATTTCTCATTTTTTATATGGATGCAAATCTGTAATCAGAAACTTGTTAAACTTATGTAGGTTTTGTTTGAAAATTCTGCACATCATTGTCCACTTGGTAATTATATTTAATGCTATCATTATCATCCTGATTTTTTTTTTATTATTATTTCTTTTCCTGTGTTTTTACAATTCTACATGTCCCACTGCATTCGATTGCAGGAAGAAAAAAAAGCATGAATGTGATAAATATTTATGTATAGGCTAGTAGTAGCTCCCAGTATGGGCCGTGTTTTGATATTTTTATTTTTTTATTTGAAATGAAATAGAGCAGAACCGGAGAAAATAGCGCCTTTTATTCGTTTGTTCCAAAGAAACTGATTTCCGCTTGATTTTTTCGTTTTTGGTTCACGGGTAGAAGAAACTGTTAAACGAATCCAGAGTTCGTTTAACACCTGTGGGCGGTCATGAAACGCCACTTTCCGCCGACTGGTCAACACTGTGTTCGAGTGCAGGGCTGCAAAAGTCTGAGACAAAGATTCAACATTTGATTCTAAGTCTGGAAATAAAGTGTGTTTTTGAAATTCTCAAAAGGGGTTAGGGATGTAAAATGGTCAACAAATATTTTATCATTGTGCGCCACATATTATTGTCAAAGAAATTATTAATAACTCTTTGTAGCTATAAAAGCTGTTTGGATAATTATAAAAACTCTTATTTTGTTTAACTGAATCTGAATTAAGTAAAGCAAATAAATAAATCTGAATATAATAATTAAAATAAATGCGCAACTGTACATTTCATTTTCAATAAATGTTTAGCAGCTTTAGATTATTAAGAAGGGGATTGACTCAACTGTACTTTATGTTTATGAGCTAATTGTAGAAAATATAAACGATAAAGTATGATAAACTATAAAGAAATGTAAAAAGCAAAAATAAATATCATGTGAAAATCACTTAATTTCAGCATCTATTTTTGTGTAGTGATGTGTAATAAAATGTTTTTCTTTTTGTGTGTTCAGGTTTGACTGTAGCTATTATTAAAATGAATAAAAACTGAACTGACATTTCACACCCAACATTTCAAACAATTAAATCTTAACCTTTTACAAAAAAGACGTCTTTGAGATCAAGTAAATATAAATCCAAATCCAAAAAAAAAAAAAAAAAAAAAAGGATTTATGTCTAAAAGAATATGGACAACCCTTTTAGACCATGCGCCGCGCACAGACCGTTTCCCCCTCCTTAAACTAGCAAAAGTGCACTTGCGCCGCGTGCTTTACACCATGCGCTTAGAACAGTAAAATAGGGCCCATTGTCTCTGTTTTAACATGAAATACTGCCATAATTGACAATAGAAAAATATTAGAATTATTTTTTATATTATTTTCAGTGGGAAAAGTTATCATAATTAGGCTATTGCATAATAAAATTGTCTAAAAATACAAAAATAAATAAATAAATAAAATACTATTGAACAAAAATATATTATTGATTTCACTGAAAATAATAATAACAATATGGTTAAATGTAATTCTGTGATAATCATAATTAATGATTTAAAAACATAATACCATGTGACTGAAAAGACTGTGAAGCTGTTTCACTCCTAACATGAAAACTGATTTGAATGTTTCGATATGACTTTGTGAACAGTGGCGGTTCTGCATTGAATTACATCCTGGGCAAGACCCCCAACAAAAACACAAACAGTTATATTTTATGATAACAACATTAGTGAAAGAGAAAATTATATTTCTCAATTGCACAAATCCTTCATTAGAACATTTGAAAAACACACTTAAGAGAATCCAGTTATTTAACTATTGCAATTACAACAGGAAGCACACTTTTTAAATTGCACATTCTCCACCTCCAACATTGCCAAAAGACAATGAACACAATTCTGCACAAAATATGACAGTTTAAGTTATCAGAACTTAAATAAATTTACAATATATACATAAATGTGCCAAAAATATATACAATCAGATATATAAAAAATGTAACAAGAGCAGATAGCAACAATATAAAATATTAAGAATAATATACAAATAAAATATAGAATAAATATTCTAAATAGCACAACTCCATCATCACACAAATGTGAAAACACACTAAAGAGAATCTAATTATTACACTATTGCACTAAGAACAGAAAACACAAACTAATACTAAAACCTGACCTTTCTGGCCTTCTTTGATGCAGAATCATCAATGATGTCATTCTGCTCCCATATTGAGTGACTGATACTGATGACGGCAAAATGATGTGCAGGAAATATAGGCCTGTATCTATAATATTATGAATGAAATGTGCTCATTTGGAAGAAAGTCGAGGTGTGACTGACTTTAGCCCACTAATTCCATTAAAGTATTGCTCTATACAGTGAAAAAAGCCCGGTTCGCCGTGCCAAAACCGCTACTGTTTGTACGAATCGTTGTCGCGATATTTTGACGATTAATCGGCAGCTCTAATGCCTCTAACATCTCTTCAACAACTGGGAAAGAAATTCTATGAATGCATTCTGAGAAGGTTTTAAACTGAAATAAAGGCAAATGGTGATACACACCTTCATAAAGAAATATTTCCCAGCTGGTGTTCACATTTTTGTTTTCGTGAAAGGGAGACATAAGACTGGGCTTTTGGGTTTTTTTTTAAATGCTCTTAAAAAAAAAAAATTCCGTGAAAAACGAAAAAACCCAACAAGGTTCGATCTTTTAAAATTTTTTTTTGGAGGACCAAAGAAAAACTGATCACATGCAGAATAAAAGTATTAAAATAAAATTTGCTCTTTTCCCTGTATAAAGTCACCAGCGCCCGACTTTACAAAAATCTTTAATTTTGTTTAAATTTTTTTTTTTTCCCCAGAAAATTTAGGTTTGAAAGGTTTTTATTAATAAAAACCCCCAAAATTTATATGGGGAGTCCTGTTTCCCCTTTTGGCCATAAAATATGGGTAAATAAATATATTAATTTTAACCCTCTTTCTTCCCTTAATTTTAACGGGTTTTTTTAAATAAAATAAATACCACTTACACTAAAAATAAATAGCTGGAAAAAAATTAAATCATTTGAATATAAAATTTTTTTATTTTAAATTATATTTTATATTATATATTAATATATATATTAATAAAACAGAAAAGAAAAAAAGTTGGAAACATATTTTTTATTTTTTTTGAAAAAATTTTCTTTGCTACAAGCCTGCATTTATTTGATAAAAAATACAGAAAAAAAATATGGGAAAATTTTATTACAACTTAAAAAAAGTTTTCTATTTTTAATATACCTTAAAAAAAAAATTTATTCCTGTGTGCAAAACTAATTTTCAGCACATTACTCCCGCCTTCAGTGTCCTTAAAATCAGTTACACTGTCTTTAGAAAACATTTTAATATTTTGATTTTTTATGGTGTTTAAAAAAAGTTCTGCTGTTAATTAATTTTGATGAATAAAGGTTAAAAAACGCTTTATTCAAAAAAAAATAAAATTCAAATAATATATATTCTAAAAAATATATTTCTTTACTACACTTTTTATAATTTAACACATCTTGCTGAAAAAAAGTATTTTATTTTTTTTAAAAAAAAGAAAAAGAAAAAAACTGACCCCCCAATTACTGAAGTAGTGTAATTTGTTATTAAAAAAATTTTTTTTTTTAAAAACATAGCTTCTTTTTTTTTTTTTTTTTTTTTTTTCATCAAGTATCCAAAAAAATTTATCACATGTTCAAAAAAAATATGCACAAAAACTTTTTTAATTTTATAATGAATCATCATATTAGAATATTTCTAAGGATCATTGATTGACCCTAAAACCCTTTTGCATCACGAAAAAAAGAAAATTTTAAAAAGTATAATAAATTTAAAAACAATTTTTTTAATTTGAAATTTTTAAAATATTTTTTTTTCTGTTTTTTTGATAAAAAAAAATGAGCTTAAAAAAATTTTAAAAAAAAAATAAAACTTTTTCATTATATATATATATATATTATATATAGGGGGGGGTTTTTTTTTATGTGTGTTTGGAATTTTTGGGCAGATCCAAAGGCAAACGTGCCCAAACCTTTTTAGTACAAATGGTCAAAAGAAAAATTGTTTGGGCCCCATCCCCCAAAAAGTTGCATTATATAACTGTATAATTTAAATCTTTTTTCCCCCCTCCTCTTGTGTTTTGGGCATGGGGGAAATGGCTCATCACAACCCAAATTTTGGGCCTGCAGGCCCGGTTTGGGCTTCTTTTCCTAAAGGTATAAGAGAACTGAATATGGTTTGAGTGTGTATTTAATTGATTACAGACGGGTCCCATGAGATAAAGGAAAAACCACCCTGTTTGTCTTTGTTTGCGGTTATTTCGACCATTTAAACTAAAACTTATTTTTTTTTCAGTGATTTCCGTGATAAAAATTAAGGTGTTTTTTTGTCATATCATTCTGACTGGTTTTCCACTCATTCTACACTTTTGCAACCGCTGTTTTATACTAAAGAATATTCATATCCCTTCACGGTTAAGCAGTAAAAAAACTGTGCCTTTTTTGGTTTTTTCAGTGTGGTTTAATTTCTCATATTTTTATTTCATGTGGAAATTTTTTGTAAAACCCCTTCTCGATCTTTGTATAGGTTTACATTTAAACTAAATGGGAAAATCATTTTTCTTTCTTTTTTGTGGACATAAAATTTAAATTTTTTGTTCCCAATCTATTTAATGTAGAACAAAAAATTACATTTTTGTAATTTTGCACTGTTTTTTTGGGGTTTTTTTTTCAAAAAGATTGGGGGAAAAATGGTAGTAGCTAATGATTTTGTGCACGGGGAAGCCCTTTGGCCAATCAGAACAAGGACAATTGTTGCCTCCATTCCCTCTTTTACAGCTTTACTAAAACTACTTTTGGGGGGGGCAATTTCATTCAGAGTTTCCTTGTGTGTCCTAAATTGTTTTTTTAAGCCTTTCAGTTCAGTTGGGTCAAAATTTTTCATATCACTCATCAGAAATTTTCCCGTTTAGGTAATGGTCTTCTCTGCAAAAGCACTGGTGTTTTTTCAAAAATTTTTGGCATCTCTAAAACTATAAGCCCCCCTTTTGTAAAAAAGATTTGGTTAATGCTGCGTTTTAAACTGAAGACCCAAGATCTTTGTTTTATTTCACTATGAAATATTTTTTGAGTTATCCACAAAAAAGAGTAACATTGATTTTAAAATGGTTTCAAGGTTGCCTTGCATTTGTTTAAAAGTCTGTCTCTAAGTCTGTTTTACCTCATCACCTCTGTTTAACACCTTTTTTTCATGCGTCTCACTCATTGGCTTGCATGTTTTTTTCGTTTGTGGCCAACTTGCTAAAACACATTAGATTTACTTTGCATGCATGCTTTGCGGTTTCATTTTTTGAGATGAAAATCTACATTTTCCACTGTTCCCCTGCATCATGCTACCATTACTGCCCCCCAAAGTGACAAAACTGTTGATCAGAGGTCTTATCTGATATTGACTTATTTTCCTTATTATTTTACACGTTTGAAACTCTGTTGATGATTTTATTGTTGGTTGATTATTCATTTTCATTGTTTGCAGGCTCGTTGCGTTGCAGATGTCATTTGTAGGCAGTGAAGTAACCTTTTCCATTAAAGGAAATAATGATAATAATAATATTAATAATAATAATGATTATTATTATTATTATTATATTTTATTGTGTGTGTGGCTGTTCTGTGGACCTTTTTTTTCTACTAAGGTCTCTTTTTATTTTATTTTTTGGAAAGATGTTTTAATAACTGAACAACTGGTATGTTTCTTAAACAAAAATATAATCCACTGATTGTTTTCATTACTGTCAAAATAAATAAATAAAAATAGTACACTACACTGTTATTATACAACATTTCCATTAATTATGTGCATTTCAGATATGTTTGCCTTTGATTTAAAATCTATAGGCTAACTGAGTGAAATAATTAAATTTGCATTATAAACTCTTGTACCCTTAAACTCTTAGGCCATTAGCATTTTCACCCCCCCCCCCCCCAAAAAAAAAAATTAAGCCAGTTACAGTCAAACCAAAACTTGTTCAGACACCTTCAACATTTCACACATTATCACAGTTTATTTGCTATAGTTTAGAAAAATAAGAGTTAAACTGTCTCAGAGAAAAATCATCTTGATAATGTTAGCTAACACTTAAGAAAAACAATTTTTATTTATTTATTTATTTTTTTAATAAATTTTACTGGTATTTTACTGGTTGTCCTGCACCCACTAGTAAAACATATCAAAAATGATATCTGGTGTCTGAATAATTTTTGGTTTGACTGTATTTCTGTCTTTTGCAGTAAGCGAACTAAGCGGCTGTTTAGGGCCCCGTGGCACCAGGGGCCACCAAAGTAGGCTACATGAAATGACAGCTTGATTCATGTTATTTTATTTATTTATTTATTTATTGTGATATATTATGTCAGTGGACAATGGTAATTATACAAAAACACAATATTAAATTATAGTCTACGTATCATCTTATTTCCATAGCGACGCGTCATGCAGGCACAATAGCTCTGGTGTGTAGGCCTATTTATTCAAATATCCACAAAATCTATATCCTAAACTATATGATATAGCCTATTCTGATTGTCAAAAATGTGTAAATGAACTTGTTTCATCGTTTAAACAAGCTTAATTACCATGTTAGTTGATCTATAATGCGCGCTGGATCTGTGTGGATCTGTCGGATTAACATCACATAATTCACTCATTTCTCCCGAAATGCATGAAAGTAAGGTGCCAGTGAACTGGAGAGAAAAACAGAGTAAACTTTATGGTTACCTACACAATGTGTATTTGATGAGGATAAAACGCATCATGGAATTTTAATTGAAATTATTATTATTACCCCTTTCCATAGAAATCAGTGTGTATGCCTATTTAACAAACTATAAATGTCTTTTTTTTTTTTTTTTTTTGCTAGTACGCAATTGAAACCTAAAATAACCTAAGATTTATGTGGCTGAACAGTTGTGGGGCCAGTGCTAAGACTCTGAATGTTAAAGTGCATATTAACACCTGACCACTCATGTGGGTTTGCAACTGTTACGATTAAAAATTGTAGAAAGGTAAAATCATGCCAGGCAGACATTGGTATGATGTAAGCAGCACAGCTACAACAAATAAAACTGATATTGTGTGTGTTAGATTTATAGTGAGCAAATATCAAGCATTGACAATAATCAGTCATATTGGGGGGCACAGATGGGCCCCCAAGTAATTCTGCTTAGGGCCACATAAAGGCTTGGGCCTTTTCCAAATATCCCTTTTGCCATTATTGTAATAATCCAGTTTTGTATGCACAAGGAGTCTGACAACAGCCAATATGCTCCACAAAGAGATCTGATCCCACCATCGTCCAGTCTGTCGGACCATTGAAGAAACATTCCTTCCATTGTAACCTTCTGCATGTGCTCAAGACACAGAGTGAATATGTTAGACCTGTCTCCTATTGAAAATGTAAGACCGATCATGGAAAGGAGAATCAGCCAAAAACGATCACGGGTTGTTGAGCAGCTGAAGACTTGTATCAAGTGAGATTGGGCAAAAATTTTGCTTGCAAAAATGTAATTAGTAATCCTCAATTCCCCACAATTAAACATTGTAATTAAAAGGAAAGTTGATGTGACACAGTCCGACTTTTTAGAGTGTGTTGCAGCCATAAAAATTTGTTTATATTAAAAAAGAAATTTAAATTTTGGTCAGGAAAAATTTTTTTTATGTGTGTTGTGTGTTTTTGGATGTTTGTTTCTTCGGGCAGAGTGATGTTTAAACCTTTAATATTTGCATATGAGTCCCCCAGTTGTCATCGGTGTGAAAATATGGATTCCCAAAATCAGTCATTGGGAAAAAAAAAATGCTGAAAAAAAAAATTGGGACCTGAAAAATTTTTTTGCCGAAAAGTGGGGAGTTTTAAGTTAGGACAAAAAGGGATTGGACAAGTATCACAAAAAAAAAAAAAAAAAAGGGTCATTAGGGAACAACAAGTAGAAGAATATGAGTTTTAAAATTTTGAACAAGGTCATTTTTATTTTTTATAAATAAACCTTTTTTTTGCTTGTGGATATATGTAAAGCTTTTTTGTGAAAATTTTATTAGGTCATTTACTAAATTAAAAAAATATGCTTTTTTGGATGTTTCCTTTGTCCTTAAAAAAATTTAAACCATTTTCCCGATTCTGGTTTTGTGTTTTTTTTTTTTTGTATATTTTTGTATTTTTGTAATTTATTTATTTTTTTTTTTTTTGGGGGAAGGGGTTTGGCTAATGGTTAGAGGGTTTGACCCCAAAAAAGGGGCACCAACCCCCCCAACCGCCCCCCGGGGCCAAAGAGCATAAATGGTTGCTACTGCTCCAGGTCTGTGTTCACGGGTGTGTGTGGGTGTGGGTGTGTGTGGTGTGTTGTGTTTTTTTTTTTCCACTGCTGTGTTTGCATTTTGGGAGGGAAGGGCAGACCATGAATTCTGGAGTAGGGTCACCAAAATTGGCTGTATGTCACGCCACTCATTTTTATTTTTAATCTTGTTCATCCCCGGGAATTGGCCCTTTTAAACCCTTGCCCCCACTTTTTTAAATTTTTAAAGGGGGTTTAACCTTTTTGGCAAGTCTGTGCAAACTTTTCCAGTTATCTAGAGTTTGAAAAGACCACCAAACTAGTTAGCCCTTTTAATTTGTAAAAAAACCCCATTTTGTGAAAAAGAATCATTTTTGGGGAAAGCGGCATTATGACTGTCCTTTTTTTTGTGCATTCTATTTTTTTGAGAATTTTTGACCCATTGCGGGAAATATTTTCCCGATAAAAAAAGGGATGGGGGAAATGTTGGCTGGAGGTTGGAAAAGTATGTTTCCCCCAGAAAAATTTTTTATTTTTCCCATATCAAAAAATGAGACCCGCGCCCTAAAAAATCTTTTGATATTTTTATTCACAATTTGTAAAAATCCCAGAAATCAAAATAAACCCTGCGGGCCCGGGAAAAGACCCTTTTCCCCTTTTTGGGCCCCAAAACTTGGAATAATCTACCTAGTATTGTTCGGGGGGAGACAAAATCTGTCATTTTAAAATCTAAAATTAAAAAGGCCCATAACCTGGCATACATAACACACTTACACATTTCTATTACTCCAAACTGCTAAAGGATTGTTAGGCTGCATTAATTAGGTCAATAGGAACTGGGAACACTTCCACTACACACAATGTACTTGTTACATCAGAAGAAGAATGGCACCTATGCTAATTTTAGTCTGCTCTTCCCTTTATCCGAGGTCACTGTAGCCACCAGAGATCCAGTCCAGATGGTGGATCAGCACCTAGATACTCAGCCATGACCTACAGCCCTGAATTTTACAGCGAGACCAGGGGCCAACTAGATGAGCCCCAGAGACAGATCCCCAGTGAATACCTTGTCTCCTAGGATCGCCACCGTAGACAAGCCGACGAACCAGATGAGTTCCTCTGCACAATCTGACTTTGCCAGAGTTTGGGCACTAAATAGGAAAAGGATCTGCCACCTAGATGATTTTGATGTTCTGGGGTATCATCAAATTGTGAATAGAAAATATCAAAAGAGTTTTGTGAGCAGCAGCTCTCATTTTGTTGATATGGTAACATAATAAAGCTTACTGAGATCATACTGTTCCAACCTCCATGCCAACATTTCCACCATCCTTTTGACATACGTCAGGGAAAATATGTCTCGACAATGGGTCATGATTCTCAAGAATAAGAATGCACAAAACAGAACAGTCATAATGCAGCTTCCCCAAATATGATGCTTATCACGATCGCGTTTTTCACAATTAATGAGTCTAACTAGTTTCTCGTGGTCTCTTGCAAACATATAGATAACTGGAAATGTTTGCACAGACTTGCAAATGGTGACCCTATTAAATATTTGAAACAACAGCAAGGTTTTTAAGGCCAATTCAGGGATATGAGTGACCAGTTAGAATTGGCTTTTTCTTTTTGCAGCATGGGTCAACCTGCTGGTTCGTCTTGACAGAGAAGAACTGGCCCCTGACTGAGCCTGGTTTCTCCTAAGGTTTTTCTCTATTCTGTCACCGACTGAGTTTGGGTTCCTTGCCGCTTTGTCGCCACTGGATGCTTAGTTAGACACTTCATTTCCAGCATATATCGCTGACTTGATTGCGTACAGATACTATTTAAACTGAACTGAGCTGGACGATGACATCACTGAATTTAATGATGAACTGCCTTGAACTGAAAATTTAATGTTTTCTTTTGTCCTTTTGCATTGACACTATTTTCCTTTTTGATACTGTAAAGTTGCTTTGACACAATCTGTATTGTTGAAAGTAATTATACAGGTGTTTTTCGGTCATATAATTAGAATACCATTAAAAAGTTGATTTATTTCACTAAATCCATTCAAAAAAGGGAAACTTGTATATTATATACTGTATTTATTCATTACAGACAATGGAGTATATTTCAAATGTTTATTTCCTTTTAATTTTGATGTTTATAACTGACAACTAAGGAAAATCCCAAATTCAGTTATCTCAGAAAATTAGAATATTGTGAAAAGGTTCAATATTGAAGACACCTGGTGCCACACTCTAATCAGTTAATTAACTCAAAACACCTGCAATGCCTTTAAATGGTCTCTCAGTCTAGTTCTGTAGGCTACCTACAATCATGGGGGAGACTGCTGAATTGATTAATTGTCCAAAAGATGACCATTGACACCTTAGCACAAGGAGGGCAAGACACAAAAGGTCATTGCAAAGAGGCTGGCTGTTCACAGAGCTCTGTGTCCAAGCACATTAATAGAGAGGCGAAGGGAAGGGAAAGGATGTGGTAGAAAAAAAGTGTACAAGCAATAAGGATAACCTGCATTCTGGAGGAGAGGGGATTAGAAACAAAACACATTCAAAAAATGTGGGGGAGATTCAGTAAAAAGAGTGGACTGCAGCTCGGAGTCAGTGCTTTAAGAACCACTCACGCACAGAAGTATGCAAGACATGGGTTTCAGCTGTCGATTCCTTGTGTCAAGCCACTCTTGAACAACAGATAGCGCCAGAAGCGCCTCGCTTCAAAAAGGACTGGACTGCTGCTGATGTATCCAAAGTTATGCTATAAATGAAAGTAAATTTTGCATTTTCACTGGAAATCAGGGTCCCAGAGTCTGGAGAGAAGAGAGAGAGGCACACACAATCCACATTGCTTGGAGGTCCAGTGTAAAGTTTCCACAGTCAGTGATGGTTTGGGGGTGCCATGTCATCTTCTGGTGTTTGTCCACTGTGTTTTCTGAGGTCCGCAAGGTCAACGCAGCCGTATACCAGGAAGTTTTAGAGCCTATGCTTCCCTGCTGCTGACCAACTTTTATGGAGATGCAGATTTCATTTTCCAACAGGACTTGGCATTCCTGCACACAGTGCCAAAGCTACCAGTACCTGGTTTAAGGACCATGGTATCCCTGTTCTGTAATTGGCCAGCAAACTCGCTTGATCCTTAACCCCCCAGTAGAAGATCTATGGGGTATTGCCAAGGGAAGAGGAAGATGCGATATGCCAGACCCAAGAATGCAGAAGAGCTGAGAGGCCACTATCAGAGCAACCTGGGCTCTCATAACACCTGAGCAGTACCACAGACTGATCGACTCCATGCCATCACAAGCATTGCTGCAGTAATTCAGGCAAAGAGCCCCAACTAAGTATTGAGTGCTGTACATGCTCCATACTTTCATTTTTATACTTTTCAGTTGGCCAAGATTTCAAAATCCTTTCTTTGTATTGGTCTTAAGTAATATTCTAATTTTCTGAGATACTGAATTTGGGATTTTCCTTAGTTGTCAGTTATAATAATCACAATTAAAAAAAGAAATAAACATTTTGAAATATATCAGTCTGTGTGTAATGAATGAATATAATATACAAGTTTCACTTTGAATGGAATTTAAAAAATAAATCAACTTTTATTGATATTCTAATTATATGACCAGCACCTGTATAAATAAAGGTGACAACTTGACTTATAGTTACATCCATCTGAACTTGCAGTTAACAGGACAAAAAGCTGATAGGAAGTGTGCATGTGTCACCTTAAGTTGTTTGTGTGTCTAAATAAACCCAGTTGTTTTTGGTAACCAACCTTTTAAAATTATTTTTAAATATTGAAAGTTTTGAAACACCCAAAAAATCTCCAAAAATCACCAAATTTAACCAAGGACAAAGCTGATACGTTTTGTACAAAACCAATATTTTTAAGATTAGCAAACACCGCAGTGAAGCCAACCTGGGGGTCTTTGCAGAAATGACGAGGAATGAACCTCGCTAAACCCTGCAAAGAAAGTTGTCTATGTGGTCCATAGAGTTTATTCAGAAACAGCTGACTAGAAACTCATTTGAGTAGACATTCATGTCTCTCTGAGCTTTCTCTGTCCCCCTAATTTAGAATTTAGCACTATTACTGGTTTGTTTTTCAAAAAAATACAATTATTTAGAGAAAGTGGAAGGAATATTATTTTAAATTCTCATTTATTTTTTTATTTTAAATAAAATAGGCTGCAAATGTTCCAACCAGAAAAATCAACATAATTTCCAGGAGACAGCCAACCCACTATCACATGCAAATATAATGGCCATGGAAAAACCTCAAAAACAAAATGTAACTCATTTCAGAGTGTGAGACATCCTACCTTTGATTCACTTTTTGAAATCAACAACAGTTTTTTCAATTTACAATTTTTTATTGACCACACATTTCTTAATCATTATTGATATATTACTCAGTCAATATGACCACTGATCCTATGAATATACAATCAGACTTTAAAGAAAATAAATATTTATATTTAATCTACTATCTCCTAATACAGAAGCATATTAGTGTTCACGATAACTGGAAACTCTTCTACAACTTTCCAAAAAATAATTTAAAGGGTTAGTTCACCCAAAAATGAAAATTCTGTCAAAAAATTACTCGCCTCATGTTGTTTCAAACCCGCTTAAGACCTTTGTTCATCTTCGGAACACAAATGAAAAAATATTTTTTGCTGGAATCTGAAATAATCCATGTGACATCAGTGGTTCATCCGTTAATTATGGTTAAAGCGACAAGAATACTTTTGTGCGAAAAAAAAAAAAATCAACTATTTATCTTCCTCTCAGATTCACTGGTGCCATTTTGGAGAATATCTGTAAACATATGCTAAAGTTCTGCAGGTCAGCTGCGCCACGCCTGGATCCGCTTTCCCACGCTTGTTGTGATTTGATCTGAATGGAAACAGCGATCGGGCATTGATGCAACTGACACAGAACAGCATACGCCCAGAGGACATTCTCCAAAATGGCACCAGGGTAATGCTGAGGCAGTGGTGGACGGCTGAAATACAAATCAAGTACTTGGAGTAAAAGTACAGATAACATAATAATTAAAATATTACTCCAGTAAAAGTACTTTTTCAATTTTACTCGAGTGAGAAATTACAAAAGTACTAATTTTTTTATGTACTTAAGTAAAAAAAAAAGTACAGATAGATAGATTTTTTTTTTTTTGCAATTTTATATAGGCTACTTAATTTAATTTTAAGTACAGATATGTGAAAAACATACTTAAGTACAGTAACAAAGTAAAGCTACCTGTTACTGAACACCACTGTGCGGAAGAAGACAAATTGTTGAATAAAAGTCTTTTTTTTTTTTTTTTTTTTTTTTTTGCACACACAAAATATTCCTCGTGAGTTTTGTATAATTGTGGCTAAGCTTCACTGATGTCACATGGATTATTTTACAGATCTCCTTGCTACGCTTTCTGGACTTGGGAACATTTCCAGTTTGCGCTGCTGTCTATGGAGGGTCAGAGAGCTCTCAGATTCCATCAAAAATATCTTAATTTGTGTTCTGAAGATGAACGAAGGTCTTAGGGGTTTGAAACAACATGAAGGTGAGTAATTAAATGACGGAAATTTTTAATTTTTTTGGGTGAACTAACCCTTTAATGGCCACAGGAACTGATACATTCAAAATCAAATGTGAAGCAGACAAATTGCATTGCAATGAAGCTCTGAGGATCTCAGGGAAGTCCAGAGATTGCCGACCTCTTCATCTGAAATCACAATCATGCCCTTCATATGCATCACCTATTTGTCCTCCACGATCAGTTGATCTTGAAGAGGCCAAAATAGTTGCTGTGATAATTCTGTCACCGATTGAGTCTGGGTTCCTTGCCGCTGTCACCACTGGCTTGCTTAGTTGGGGGACACTTCATTTCCCAGCAATATCATCTTGACTTGATTGCACAGATACTATTTAAAACTGAACTGAGCTGGACTTATGACATCACTGAATTCAATGATGAACTGTCTTTAACTGAAAATTTAGTGTTTACTATTGTCCTTTTGCACTGACACACTATTTTCCTCTTTGATAATGTAAAGCTGCTTTGACACAATCTGTATTGTTAAAAGCACTATAATAATAAAGGTGACTTGACTTGACTTGACTTATAGTGCCATCCATCTGAACTTGCAGCTAACAGGACAAAGTTGATAGAAATTGTTGCATGTTTCTGTAGGTTGCGACTGTGTCTAGATAAACCCAGTTGTTTTGTAACCAACCTTTTAAAATTATTTTAAATATTGAAAAGTCAAAGTATTGTTTTGAAAGGCATAAAATCACCAAAATCACCAAAGCCAATAACAAAAGTAGCAATGGCACTACACATTAACGCGCTCTTAAAAAATAAATAAACAGATTTTGCATCAATAAACCCTCAGCCCATAATACCACCTAATTATATTGTAAATTAAAGCATAGTTACCTAATTTAATTATATCAAAGGTTACACATTTTAGAAAGTCTTTCTAATCTTTAATCATCATTAGTTCCTTATTTTATGTACAAATTCCTGTTAATCCATTCACAGCGGCTTTTACTAGTTAAATGAAAGTATGATGTTTCCTCTATGTGGTGATGATGTGGTGAATAATATGTCTCTCCCATGAGGTTGTGGAGGTTGAACCTACATGAAAGCCATAACATCGCACACCACTTTCATAGACAGATACAGGATGTGTAAGTATCATATTAGTAGTAAGACATGGAGGTAAATGAAGGTCTCTCTTCCTTTTTAGGAAGGCCATGAACAAGCTTACATCAGATAATAACCAGAGCTGAATAAACCATATGGGCATTAGTGGGCATAAAAATAAACCATATGGGTATAGTTAATAGTTTGATGCTCATCCAGATCCACTAATTTATTCAAAAATACCCCTTGATCGGCAAGACATTTTGCTGCCAAGAACAAACATTTTATGAAAACAATTCAACAAATGTATCAGTAAACTATTTTAGCAAGTTTATCAATACACAAACAAACAGAAAACATCCAAAAACATTCATGTACAATATTATTTGACCACCAGAATGCAAATTTTGTTCAGAATCTTTTATTCTAAAATAATTATTGATTACCTTCGACAAACTGTCAGGTTTTGGCTCATTTCATGCTTGAAAAGCTTCCAGATCAATGGCAATCTATTGGTTTTCACACTGCCAATGCTTTCTTCCAAATATCACCAAATATTTTAATATGATTTCGATCTGAAGACTGAACAGGCCACTCAAGAGCATTCTATCACCAATGCCTGGATGTATATGTGGGATGGTTGTCCTGGCAGAAAAGTCCATTCATTATCAAGCTTTATTCTGTGCACTGAAGGCATCACACAATCTTTGCCAAAAATGGTCTGACCCCTTCAAAGAATCCATGATGTTCTTATACAGTCAGGAGTTTTACTTACTGCCCAAAATCACGACATGGTGTCAGAAGTCGGGCGGCAGTAAGAGCTTAATCGCCGGGGAGTGAAAGTAAGCTGTTCTGGGAGTGAAAAAGAAGGTTTTATCGGGAGAAAATAATGTCGGATACAGAGGGAGCGGGAGCAAGCGCACCGCATACGCTGCCTCGCAGGCTAACGCCCCAGCTACAGATAAACAGCGGCAACAATGCTAACGCAAATCCACCCCCGAACGCCACATTCACCATACAGCCTCCCGAAGCGTTTGATTTTTCTAAGCCTCAGCAATGGGAAAAGTGGATACGGAGATTCGAAAGATTCCGTCTAGCCAGCAATCTGCATCTTAGCTCAGAGGCTAACCAGGTAAACACGCTCATCTACTGTATGGGGGATGAAGCGGATGACATTCTTCGAGGTCAAGCTTTATCGGACGTGCAGAGACAACAGTACCAAGCGGTAAGAGACACTTTGGACATATATTTCGTGCCCAGGAAAAACATTATCTACGAGAGAGCCCGGTTTAACCAAAGAGTGCAGCTAGTTAATGAGACTGTTGACTCGTTTGTCACCGCACTTTATGCTTTGGCGGAAAACTGCAACTACGGTGCACTACACGATGAGTTAATAAGAGATCGCCTCGTCGTGGGACTCAGAGACACTAGCTTAGCTGAGAGATTACAAATGGACAAGGATTTGACGCTGGAGAAGGCAGTAAATCAAGCCCGGCAGTCTGAAGTCATAAAAAGGCAACAAACAGACATTAGAGGAGAGAACAACACGGAATTAGACGCTGTGTCTGTGAAATATAGAAAACAACAGAATCCAAAACAACAGTATCCAAAATACAAGTCCCCAACTCAACCAAAATTCACAACGAAGTCCAAAACACCAAATGAGAAATCCTGCTACAGATGTGGTAAAACACCTGCACATGCTAAAGTTCAATGTCCAGCAAAAGATGTGACCTGTCATACTTGTGGTAAAAGAGGACATTTCAGTAAGGTGTGTAAGTCTGTTAAATCCGTGCATGTGGTAGAGACAGAGAAATATAAATGACACACCCATGTTCCTTGGTTCTGTGGACGCAGGTTCAGATCCTTGGTATGCAGATCTTACCATCAGAAACCACAAAGTCAGATTTAAGATAGACACTGGAGCAGATGTGTCAGTTATCCCAGCCCAGATGTACTACAGTATAAAACAAAATGTGACAGAGTTACGTAAACCAGACAGACCATTGTTTGGACCTGGCGGCACTCCTCTCAAGGTATTGGGTATGTGCAGAGAAACATTGTGCAAAGGTGAAGAAGAAATTGAAGAAAACGTATATGTTATCGAAGATTTGCACATAGCGCTGTTGAGCAGGCCGGCAAGTGTCAAGCTAAACCTTGTGTCTAGAGCAGATAGCATAGACATGAAAGAGCTAAATGAGAAATATCCGAAGCTGTGTCAGGGTTTGGGGTTAATGCAGCAACCTTATACTATTAAGCTGAAACCTGACGCTGTTCCTTTTTCCCTGGCCACACCAAGACGTGTCCCCATTCCTTTGTTGGGAAAAGTGAAACAGGAACTGGAAAAAATGGAGTCCATGGGAGTAATCAGCAGAGTTGAAGAGCCAACTGAATGGTGCTCAGGTATGGTCCCTGTGCCAACCAAAAATGACTCAGTGCGCATTTGCGTGGACCTCACTCACCTCAATGACGCAGTGTGCAGAGAGAAGTACATCTTACCTTCAGTGGAACAGACACTGGGATCCCTGGCTGGAGCAGTCGTCTTCAGTAAGTTAGATGCAAACAGAGGGTTTTGGCAGGTCCCGTTGTCACCTGAGTCAGCACATTATACAACATTCATTACCCCTTTCGGACGCTACCATTTTAACAGACTTCCTTTTGGTATAGCCTCAGCCCCAGAACATTTTCAGCGGAGAATGTCAGTGATTCTGAATGGGCTACCAGGCGTGGTTTGTCACATGGACGACATACTCATTTGGGGTAAGGGACCAGCAGGAACATAATGTCAGACTTCACACAGTGCTTCACAAACTGCAAGGAGGCTGGTGTCACACTAAATATGGAGAAATGTGACTTAAGCAAACAGGAGGTAAAGTTCCTTGGACATATTTTGTCTGCGGAGGGAGTCCAACCTGACCCGGACAAAATCAGAGCAGTCAAAGCAATGAAAGAGCCGTCAAATGTCAGCGAAGTGCGCAGCTTTCTTGGGATGGTCAACCAGTTAGGTAAATTTATTCCAGGACTGGCTGAAAAAGATAAGCCCCTAAGAGATCTCCTTTCAAAGAAAAACCAGTGGGTCTGGGGCTATGCACAACAAAAAGCATTTGATCAGCTGAAAAGTGAATTGACATCGACTCCTGTTCTCACACTCTATGATCCAAACAAAGATCTTAAGCTGTCTGCTGATGCCTCATCCTACGGGCTCGGTGCAGTCCTCTTTCAAAAAGAAGGTGAGCAGTGGAGACCGGTAGCATACGCCTCACGCTCCTTAACTGAGACAGAGCAGAGGTATGCACAGGTGGAGAAGGAGGCACTTGGATTAACGTGGGGATGTGAAAGATTTAAAGATTTCCTCATCGGGAGACACTTCTCTATGGAAACTGATCACAAGCCACTTGTTAGTCTGCTGGGACTACAAGCCCTAACCGAGCTTCCACCCAGGATTCAGCGGTTCCGACTCAGGCTCATGAGGTACAGTTACTCCATCACACACACTCCAGGCAAAGCACTCTTCACAGCGGACACCCTTTCACGTGCACCTGTCGAAATGGATTCAGATTCTAAAGCTGCAGCAGATCTAATGGCTGACACAAACATCTACGTCGATGAAATAATCAGAAGCCTACCTGCTAGCCCAGCGTACATCACACAACTGAAAGAACAACTAAAGACAGACAGCACATGTTCTGAAGTCATGTCATTGTGTCAGAGAGGCTGGCCAGATTACAGCCATCTCACAGGTCCAATCAAAGCATATTGGCCTCACAGAGACACTTTAACGATACATGATGAACTGCTACTGAAAGGCACCAGACTCGTGATTCCTACCACTATGCGCAACTCTGTTCTCATAGCATTACATGAGGGACATCAGGGAATGTCTAGGTGCAGAGAGAGAGAGCTAGAGACACAGTGTGGTGGACTGGTCTGAGGTGGCCAAATCAACGAGCTTGTAAAAAACTGCACCACATGCATTAAGGAACGTGCCAATTCAGTGGAGCCTTTAATGCCCAGTGTGCTCCCTGAAAGACCATGGCAAAAAGTTGGAGCTGATCTTTTTACGCTTAACAACAGTAACTATGTTCTGGTGGTGGACTACTATTCCAGATTTGTGGAGATAGCAAAACTGACGCCCACAAGATCTGAAGATGTGGTAGTACACCTAAAGTCAATCTTCTCCAGACATGGCATTCCACATCTTCTCTACAGTGACAATGGACCTCAGTTTTCTAGCCAGCTGTTCAAAGACTTTGCAGCAGCATACGGTTTCAGTCATGTAACTAGCAGTCCGAAATTTGCTCAAAGCAATGGTGAGGCTGAGCGTCACGTCCAGACGGTGAAAAGACTTCTAAAGAAAGCAAAAGACCCATATCTTGCACTTTTAGCCTACAGAGCGACCCCATTGGCTAATGGATACAGCCCAGCGCAACTACTAATGGGACGGAGACTTCGTACGCCAGTTCCTCAGCTTCCCTCATTGCTCACTCCCAGCCTGCCAAATGAGGTTAAAGTCATAAAGAAAGAGAGAGAGAGGAGACTAAAGGACAGTTCAGTGTTCAACAAAAGGCATCGTGCGAGAGATCTTCCTCAGCTTTCTCCTGGACAACCTGTGTGGATCACAGACACCAAGAGTGAAGGGACTGTCATCTCACCTCATTCTACTCCCCGCTCATACATCGTGGAGAGCCCTTCAGGAGTCATCAGGAGAAATAGACATCATCTATTGCCATTACCTGAAATCACACCAAAGGTTCAAATTCCAAGTACACCAGTCTGTCCAACTGATGACGCCAGGCTCACACCGAACTGTTCAGAGTCTGCAGTTAAGACTCCAAAGGCAGTTTCCCCGGGTCCTGTCAGAACCAGGTCAGGTAGAAGTGTCATAAAGCCTCAAAGACTGGACTTGTGAATACAAAAGAGTTACCGTAAAGGAAAGTGTTCAATAAGTTGTAAAAAGTAAAAAAAAAATGTTTAAAAAAAAAAAAAAAAATATTTTCATTCATGCAGTAAATGTTCATTTCAGTCTGCATTCATCTCCTAGAAAGGGGGATGTGGAGTATTGGGTTTTATTATGAAAAGGGGGTTTTATTATGAAGCGTCTTAACAGGAAGGACCGGAACTACTAGGTGCTGGGGGTCAGGTGATTGATTGTGAGTTGAAAAGAAATGAGGCAATAATAAATGCTGTTCAGTTGCTCTACAATGTGTCGCTTGAATCTATGCCCAAAATCACGACAACTAATATGGTTAGAGGCCACTGTGATCAACAGAAAGTCTACAGCTCAAGTGAGTTGTGCTGTGTTGCAGCCAAAGTCAGACATGGGAATTCCCACACTGAAATTGACCTGTTTGTTAAGTGTTAAATGATAATACACTATATATACTCTTCAAAATGAAGATTAAACATTATTAGATACTTCCTTGTTCCATTATTGGAACATGGCTCAGAAAAGTAACATTAGTTCTGAAAAAGCCACAGCGACGTCATGAAGATGTGACTTGAATTGATATTTTGTAAACTAAATTTTGTCTGATCAGTGTGTTACTCTATGTGTCTGTTGGCATGGTCATCGCTTGTTTTTGCCAATTGAACACTTTGAATATATGTTTGTCAGGTCTTGAAATATCTGAAAATTGGTGTATACTTGGACAGCTGTTGGCATTTGTCTGCGTCTGTCAGTGTGGTGTGAATTGGTCTTTATTTTTTCATTCATAGACATTCATATGACTTAAGTGTAAACATTTTTAAGTCCACTTTCTGAACAGCTCTGTTGAGTATTATTGATTTGGTGCAAGTATGTCTGTCTGTACATAGTTTGAGAAGAGAAGATTGTGTTTCCTTTCATAAGTTGACTTGATGCCACATCAGTAGCTGAATCGGAAACAGCTTCTGATGGGAGAATTTTCAAAAGCCCATATAGAATCACACCATTGGCAAATGAGGGAGTGCCCATTCCACCACAACTCAAAAAGACCATTTATCTGCCCATTGGCTATAGGATCCATTGTGTTCAGCATAGAAGCTTATCTAATTGTCCACACTGCAAAAACTTGAAAGTGCTTCATTCTCATCTCTCCTTCTTTTCAAGGAAAGAAGGGAGAACGGTTTGACCCCTGTTGCGCTACCTCTGTGGTGCCGAATGAGTTAAAATCTAGGTGTTACAATGGAGAACTGGAGGCCATGGAGAGCTGAATTCTCTCTTTCTCTTTCACTCTTATGTGTAGAAAATTCTAATGGCAGCAGAGCTTGCACATGAGGATATTTGCCAGAGTTAAGAGCAAGTCTCATGAGAGCACGAATGGAGGTAGTACCTAGCCGAGTGTATTACATTGCATGTGTGTTTGAGAGATATGAAAAGCTCCATAATATGCAAAAAAAGGTGAAAAATATTCATTTGTATTAGTGTAATATTCCATCGGGGGGTGGTATACAGAGGCGATTGTTTTGTGAATGGCAACGATTGATGAGGGTTGAATGCATGCTCATGTGGAGAGTTTGTCCGTGTCTCAAGTTTATTGATGATCATAGAGCGTAAGTGTTTTATTTGCCTATTTCATAATTTAATGTTGTAAAAATTATATTGTGTATACAGTGGTGAAAAAACTGTTTATTGTGTAACAGTTCAGTAATGCTTTTCTTGTTATATTCAGAGGGGAGAAATAGCACTGAATAGGCCCTCTGTGAGATCCAGATTGTGTTTGTTAAAGAGCTATGAAGATCAGCTGATTTCATGCCATCAAAACATACTGCTTGTGTGGTTGATCATTCTAAGTCAGGTCTATGGAAGCTGAACATCATACTGTATATGGCTGAACTTGACAGACATTCGGACAAAGGATAGATCCTTCTTTTTGAACCCCCACAATTTCACAATCTGTGATTTTTTGTAGAGGCAGTTCCTGCCATGTTGATACATTTTCAATAGGAAGGATCACCAAAAACTCTGGCTGGTCTACCCTCTACGTTTCACAACCAAACACGTGAGAAGTGATGAAGGAAACATAGAATCACAAGTGAGACGGTTGTTGTTGCATGAGACTGGATTTCTTTCTGTTAAAAATTGAAGCTTGCAAGATGCTTGCAACACAAGTTGCCTGTATGCTGGTTTGCAGCAAAAAAAAAGAAAAAAAATAAAAGAATGTGAAGGAGATATGGTTGATCGCAGAAGTCATGCATGCTGATGCTTTGTTGCAGATCTATGACTCCTCCCTCTAAACTTTCCCTTGCCCTGAATCGTGCTCTCTCGGCTGTAGGTCATCTCCGATGTCATTTTCATTCAAAACACATTTCGTACTGCATGACTCTGAGTCACCGACAGGTCCAGTTATTTATTCCTGATATCTCATGGCCATCGGCGACGCATCAGTGTTTCTCTCAGAGTTTTTGTGTTTTCGGGCATTAGTCTCCTATTTCCACAAAACTGTTGATGATTGAAAATCGGAGCTAAAATCGTGCAGTGTGTGCCTGGCATAAGGCTCCTCAGTCCAGGACAGCCGAAGTTCGCTCCTGAACTGTTGGGTTTCAAATGGAGGTCAAGCCCCCCAGTGGTGGTAGACGGAAATATTGAAGTGTATCTGCCTTTATCTTTGTTGGCCTCCATGTTCTGTTCTCTCAGCTCCACTCAAGCATGCAGTTTGGACAGCCACAGATCTTCTTTGGGATTTCTGCTATACCCATGCTTCTGATGCATCTCTCAAACTATTTGGTGACTTCTGCCAAATGTATAAAGTTGGATACAGCTCTGGCCCTGTTAAGGCTCCAAATAGTGGACATTCTAAATATCATAATAATTGGTGGTTAAGCATTGGGAATTAGTCCTCGATCATTTGCTAAGGCTGGGTTGGAGGTTAAACTTTTTCATTCTTCGTTTAGGGGTAAAACGAAGTTCGAAATAGGTGAGCAGCCAAGATCCCGACAATGCCCACACTGCTAAGAACAAGGTTTAGATGAATATGTAAATATGTGCTGTGCGCTTTCCTCTCAGTAACAAAATAAACACAACAAAAAAGGAGAGAACAGCAAGTGTGTTTTTAAACAAGGCATAAGAAAAGCATCTGATCAAAGCAACATGGGTATGTTTGCACGAGATCTGCAAATTAGCATTGTCATGTTTATTTATATGGCACTTTATTGCTTAAAAGCAAACAGCTTTACAGTATATAACATGAAAAACAGTGTCAGTGCCTCATTTCATCAGAAGCACAACTTCATTTTCTATTATAAAGCGGATCTCCAGTTAGATCTTACCTTGATGGACTCAACAGATGAAATAAGTCAGAGAAGAGTTCCACATGAAGGAAGGCGGAGCCTCTGCATAACCTACCTATTACGTAATTGCCAGGGACCAGTGGTAGTACAAAGATGTTTTGCAGTCTGAGTGAACTTTTCCAGAGAGTTTGCTTCGGCAAGTAATTTCAAACTCCCAAAAGAAACACAAAACAAACTTTGTTTTTGCCTGATTTTGTTCAAAATTACATCACATCAGTATGTTCTTCGATTTAGGTCAGGGCCTTAAAGTGTATTATTGGCAAGGCAGCAAAAGTCTTTTCTAGGAGTGAATCTTGAGTATCTCTTGCTTCCGTTGAGCATTTTTCCGTGTGCTTGGTTAATTTCAAGACAGGGCAAATTGTCTGGTTCAGTATCTGTTGCAGACTGTTAGGGCTTCTGGCTGTAGTGTCCCAAGTACTACCTTTGGGTCTGCACCATATGAGGCCATTTCCGTGGTGGTCCTCACCCCACTGTCAGAGTTATGTGTAGTTGCACAGAGTTATGGGCTGTGTCATAGTGGAACTGTCCTCAGTTTCTGACTTAAAGTGTCTTTTTAGACACAGTTTGATACTGCAAGGTGAAACCTCAAATCTCAGCCCATACACCAGAGGGTGTTCCTATAGCACCAGCTACTGACCCAGAGCCACGTTCCCTATTAAGGAAACCAAGGTTGCATACAAAACCAATACAAAATAATTTATTGTTTATTGTTATGTGTGCTGCTTGTGTTTCCCTATGTGTTCTTGGATCGCCCTCTTCTCCTTGGATTATTATTAAATGCTATTTGAATCATCTCTGTCTCCATGTGCGCCCTGACAGAATAGCCGGCCACTTAAATGTTTAGCGGCCATGTATCACCACCACGTTTTTTTTCACTTTTTGAGAGTTTTTTCTTCTTCTGTTATGCCCCACTGTCCCAAATTCATCCTACTCCTGCTGGAGCAGGGGGAAAATACTCTCGAGGACCATACTAGACTCTTCCTTGAAGTAGCTTATTACACCAGCTACCCGGACGACTGCCTCTGCTCATTCTATCATGGGAGCCTCCGAATCATCTCCTTCTCCATGCACCTCTCTCCCATGAGAGCCCTGTGACACCAATAGAGAATACAATACAGCAAAGTAATTTCTTGGGTGGCACTCCAAGAAGGAACTTTTTCCAATTTGGTGGTTCCACGTTTTTGCTGCGGACATGACTGATACCTCAAATCATGCAACTTGTTTGACAAAACACTTGAAGTCAAGCAAGGACATTTGAGAAGGCTAAAAGTCTCCTAGGGTCTTGTCGACTTGCCCAAAGATTCAGTTTCCATCAGAAAACCAGGAGGCCATTGTAAATTAATTGGGATGTTATGTTGTATTTTATGGTCAAGGTCAAAGGCTCCAATTCACAATGATTAAGCTTTATTACACTTCCTGAAGACAAGCAAAAGCACTAGAAACAGGAATGACAAAGAATGATTCCGAGATTTATTTGCTCATTCTAATTTTTTTTTTTTTTTTTTGTAGTAGTGTTTTTACATGACCAAGCTGTTTGTATGTGTCTGGATTGTGCATAGTTCAGAATTGATAATATCTTTAAAATTCCCATGTTATTGTTGAATTAGGGTTGTGGTAACTAACAGGATGTAGAATTGTAACTGCAATATAAACTAAATGAAGCAGATGTAAAATTAAATAAAATTCAAAGAACTTGCCTGTACTATAGTTTTTACATTTCATTTTCAGTCACTAGCTATCTAATGTCACGAATCCTGTCCATGGTTTTCCATCTGATTGCCACCAGAGGTCACCCTCCATTACATTGACTCTCAAACTACACAAACTGTTGCATTTCATCCCGGACTACATTTCCCATCATCCATTGCACTGATTACACACACAGCTGCTACCAATAGCACACACTATATAAATCAGTGTCACACCACCATTCAACGCTGAGTATTGTTTGCACTTATCGCTCTGTCTGTGATAGCATCTTTACGGAGCCAGTTCCCGGTCCTAGTTTGAGTTTCTAGTTCTTGTCTAAGGCTGCGTTTACACTTGGCATAACCATGCGACCTGTATCCGGATGTTGTCCACATACACATTGAAAAGACAAGTGTAAACGCACTTCTGATCGGAATGTTATCCGATCAGCGTGTCCTGGTCCAGAGGTAGTCGAAGACGCATTGTGATTGGATCTCAGTGTAATATAAATACAATCCAGCCATCGCTGCTGCATTCGCAGTTGGACGTCACGCAAAACGCCGCCCCTCTCTCGCGATCTTTCAGAAAAAAAGATGGAGAACACCCGTGTGGAGCGCTAATGAGACTCCTACACTTATCTTTGATTTGTAAAATGTCCCGTGACTGAAAATGATTTTCAAAAGAAAACCCACCACTTCAGGTTGACATTGCACCGGGCCATTCTCTGCAGACTTATTTAAATATTGCGCGGGAAAGACAGATCCAACCGGTTATCCAAATAGAAAAGTCAGTTGATGTTGCCAAGTGTAAACGCGCCGTGTTCTGACTGACTGATGAGCCGATCTGCTTGATCGGATCATGGTGATCACATGTTAATGCCAAGTGTCAATGCAGCCATTGAAAAGACAAGTGTAAACATACTTTTGAATCAGAATGTTATCTGATCAGCGTGTCCTGGTTCAGAGGTAGTTGGGGACGCATTGTGATCGGATCTCAGTGTAGTGTAAATGCAATCCGGCCATCATGTCTGCATTTGCAGGTCGACATCATGCAAAATGCCACCCCCTCTCTAGCAAACTGTCAAAAAAAAGTCAGAGAACACCTGTGTGGAGACTAGTGAGACTCCTACACTTATCTTTGATTTGTAAAATGATCAGCACACAAGATATTTCCAGAAAAACATCAAAAATAACATCAAATATACAAAATGCTTCGTATTGTTTCAGTGTTGTTAGTATATATTAATGAAACCTGCACCCAAATCTTCCCATTTTATTTTCAGCAAAACACAAAATTTTGCTTTATCCAAAGAATTTTCAACAGCTCCAGAGCTTTTTTTTTTTTGTAAACTTCCACATTTTTGTATTTCAGCCCATAGACAGTCAGATCAACAGAGGGGTGGCGTCATTATCAAAAGTGCATTATGGATGTTAACACTGTTACTCAAAAACAATTAGAGAACATCTGTGGTACTGTCATCCCATAAATCTATTTATTGCTCTGTATTGACTCTGTAAATTATTTTTGAAAATTCTGGACTTAGTCTAAATCAGCTCAAGTAAGGCAAGTGCAATTTATAGTTTGCAGTGCAAACATATAATAAAATCAATCAATCAAACAGATTTCTGGTTGGAAATACTGCATCAGCCGAGCAACTGCCATTGAATGAAAATACTAGTGTATAGCGCTCTCCAGTTAGGCCACCTTGAGGATTCTAAATCTTAAATTCTGTTTCTGTAACAGACCTACAAATTAGAATATGTAAATATTTTGTTTTCACACAGGGTTGCATCTTGTTTGTGCATAAAACAGCAGTCCTCTACCCGTATGTCTGCTTGTTGATGTTGTGTGTTTGTTGGTGATGTGCCTTTAATTGTGTGCTTGCCTCTTCCTCCTCCCACCCTCCCTGGCTGAGTCATATCTTCATACACTCATACAGAAACACTCATGTCTACCTCCTACAACCATTCAGATGTGGTATCAATTGGCAAAAACTCACAAGCTCCCCAAATACATAATAAAAATGTCAGGCTGACTGCATCAAATGAACCGTTAGGGTCAGTATCTAGGAGAGCAGCATGTTCTGACCTTAACTGCATTGAGTTCTTTCATATGAGATGTGAAATGATTAGAACTGTGGATTTAAGGTTATATTTATATTACATTGTTTTAAGGCATGAAACCTGTACTGTGTGAAAGATGTGGCACTCATTTTGGGGGCTATTTTTTTATTTAATGATCCAATTTATGCAAAATTACAACTGTAATACAAAGCATACAATGAATATACATCGTCTATGCTTTTAATGTTGGGATTACAATTCATTTGAATATTTTTGGGACATAATGTTAGAAATGTCATTGAATTATATTTAATAATTTAACAAAACCGCTTAAAAGCTTTTGTCCACCAAATAAAAAATATTAGAAAATTTTATATTTTTATGAAAGTGAGTGAGGTTAGTTCATTATTTTGAAGAAAAAAAAAATACCATCAAAAATGAAAATTCTGTCCTTTTCTCACCCTCAAGTTGTTCCAAACATGCATGAGTTTCATTCTGTTGAACATACAATAAGATATTCTGAAGTAACCAAACAGCTGATGGTCTCCATTGACTTACATAGAATGAAAAAAAAAATACCATGGAAGTCATTGGGGACCAGAAAGTTTGATTACATGAAATAATTGGAACAACTTCAGGGTGAGTAAATGACCAAATTTTCATATTTGTGTGAATTATCCCTTTAACATAGAGGGTACTGAATATAGCCTAAAACTGCAAGTGTGCATTTTTCTACTGTGCTGCATCTTTCTGGCATGGCTAGTTTCCTTTAAATAAATTAGAGGATGCGTCATTGTGTATTGCTACAAGGTTCTCTCATCTGTGCTACAGAGACAAATGCTAATGGCATTTAGGGCTGAGTAAGCAAAGAATAAAAAAATAAAGATCAAGATCTCTGTGCACCTTAAATTGCTACTGCCAACAGTAGGGTCCATAAAGACATCAATAAGTTTCTCATCTTCAAACACTGAGTTTTTTCAGAAGCATCGTGGTCCTGAACATATTAGTTGTGGTTCTTTGTATTGATTTTACATACCGTAACAGGGTTTATTTTTCGTGCTAGATTTTTACATCATTGGATAGATGTAATATTTCTTTTGTTATAGCTTTGTTTGCCAACATTTGATATTGTTTTCCTGAGAATAGGTAGTATTTTGATTTTTTTTTCCTTTTTCTTTTTCTTTTCCTTTTTTTAAATTTTTTTTTGCCAACAATGGATAAATCCCACTTATATATCAGAAAGAACAAATATTACCAATGTTAATTGTACTTATAAAGCAAAGGCCCTTTTTTTTACATTCTAATTATCCAGGACTTGAATTTTCAGTATTAGACCTTTCCATTCACACAGGAATGTTTTTTTTTTTTGTATTGCAGCTTACCAGATTCTTACACATCCTTGCAAAATATTCTTAAGACAGAAGTTATGTTTTTGAAAATCAAGTAAACCTATGTATCAGCCAGTGTATATACAGTGTTTTTATTTGGTACTTAGTATTTGGACACTTGTGTTTAGTCCTGTGCCAAAAATTTTGCTCAAGAGCATTCTCATTTATCTCGATCTTCTTGATCCAGAAAGGCACACCCCTGTCTAAATAAGGTCTAACAGCTGAAAATGCATATCAGAACAAAAACACAAGCCATGAGGCGCCCATGGTGAAAACTGGGTTGCTGGCATTAAAATTCTCTGCAGTGTAACCTGCAGTTTTTAATAACTTTATTTGTGAGTACCTGGAATATTTGAACTAATACATTTAATAAATAATAATAACAGAAATAATAAATAATAATACAAATAAATGGAACATTGTTTACTTCACTGCAGTACTTTTTAAATGAACTGCAAAGAAAATGTGATTAAAATGGCTGATTTACAATTGTTTTGAAAAATAATAATAATAACAAATATAGTTGCAAGCAGTGATTACTGGGGCTCAAGCGCTTTAAGACCTTTATTGTAAAAATGTATTGTATTATAGGACTAGTTTGTAAAAGTATATATATGAACATTTCACCAGGGTGGCCAAGGATTCCCATGATATAAGACACTTGAGCGACGAGTGATTTGGAGTTGTGAGCGATTTTGTACTTTTTGATCGCTGTAGCGTCCCCGTCAGGTCGATCAGGATGAGCATTGGTGATGTTGTAGATGGGGTGAGTACTCTCATCCCTCTCTACCTCTAAAACTTTTAACAATTAAATTAGGTGCATTATGCACTTAAACCCTAATAAAATCTGACTGCAAAAATGCACCTAACCTAGGACACACAAAATTATTCCCATATTTCTTTTCTTTTCATTTTATTCTTTTTTTGCAGATGGAAAATATACAGTTGTATGTATACATGTTTCATATGTACAATTAGACAATGTGCAAATGTATAGCTGATGCACCTGTCTGAATATTTGTGCATCTTCTAATTTTCAGACAGTAATGTGTAAATCTTACTTTTTCCCTGCCTTGGCTCCTCCTTTTCCTGTTTGGCATTGTGTCTTCTATTGGAGAGGTGGGCTTAAATTTAAAGTGCATATTGCAGGTTGGAGACCCAGTGAGTCAATGTTAAGAACTAGATTTTGTTTAAAATATACTTATAAAATACACTACTTGAGGCTTTTGGAGTAGTCTTTGACCACTCTCCTATCCCATTACATCATTTGCAGTTTTGGCATTTTTCAGATTTGGAAGTAAAAATTTCTCCAGACTCCAGAAGCCTCAAGTAGCATATTTATAAGTATAGTTTAAACAAAATCTAGTTCCTACATTATTTTTCTATACATTGACTCACTGGGTCTCTAACCTGCAATAGGCACTTTAATTGATCTAATTTCATCTTAGCTTTAATAATCATTTTTAGATATACATTTTCTATCAAATCCTGTTAACAACATTATTTTCCCATTATGATTGTTTTTTGCATTTTTTTACTTTTTTTTTCGCTTATCAGCAAACCTGAATTTCATTGCACATCTTCCTTGTACCTCTTTAGGCATTTGGGTCTGTATGAGAGAGAAAACTCACACAGTTTTTAAAGGACTGCTTTATTTCTTTTAACAGAGATTAAATGACGAGTGACCCATCCATTGATGTCTGGTGTCTAATTATCCTGGTAAAGAAGCAACACTGACGACACTGGTGACACAGATAACAAAGACTGTGTCATAGTAATCTATCTCACTTACTAAAAACTACCCGAATTAGGCAGATGCCAACATGGACTGGTTAGGTGACATGCCATGAACAAAACTACGCAAGATAATACAAGCTAGGACGCATTGTTTCAGATCACCACTTGGTCTCCGATGTAAAATCTGCATCCTGATGCCAAAAAAAATCAAAATAAAATAAAAAGCGAACTATTGACATCAAATACACATTTTCTCTTATACTGTACATTCACATACATTTAAACTAATAATTTTGATGTTGCAGAAAAAAGAATAGACGTAATATATTATAAACAGTTCTGTCTGTTCTGTTCTGAAAATCTCCTCAAAAAGGAGGAAGCCACATTCGTTCTGCAGTCCTGATCTCTTGTGAGTTCCTGTGTTTGTGTATTGAGCTGCTCATCAAATGTGTTGTTTTACACCACTATTGTGCCTGCAAAATAGAATTGTGAGTCAACCTGATTCATTTATCTGAAGACATAAACACCACCCGGGGGCTTTACCCTCATCACTCGACATGCAGGAACACATTTATTTTAACTGCATGATTACAAAGTAAATGCACAGCCAAATATGTCTTCATGTAGTGTTAATCTTGCTAAGCAAATTGTCTGAGCTATTTTCATCTGGCCTATTCTCTCACAGGTACTTAAAATACAGTTTATCTCACTTTAGTTTTTCTTGTCAAAATACAGCAGCATTGCGGATGACAGGACATGCAGTATGTTGCATTAAAATGACAGGTTCTCAACAGAGACTATTAACTTGCCAGGAGGGTAGTTCGATTATTTGGGTCACTGGAGTTCCTGGCATTTTTTTTTTCTTTTTTGCAACGCCTCCCTGTCAAGTAGATCATATTCTTGCTTAACAGCTGCCACTGCAGACAGCTTGCTAGATGAGCCAAAGCAAAAAGCCCCACATGGTTCCAAATTTTGATGCAGTTTTTTAACACGCTCTGTCTGGTGTTTTTATAAGGCAGTGATAGAAAGCAAGCAACTGTGGGCCTGCATGTCCCCCGGGGCTCCTACTTTAGTTTTTATTTCTTCTGTTAGTGCAAGATGTCCTTTTAACTCATTGGAAAATGGCAACCATATATAACTGCTAATAAAACAATTGCACTAGTCTGGAATGCATGGTGGCCAGAAGGACTGTGAGCTAAAGGAAATCATGGCTCATCGCTAAAATAAGCCAGGACTTGTTGCTTCAATGAAATGAGCACAGGAGAACATTTTATCAAGCGTTTTGAACATTTGAAGAAATTCAAACATTCAAAATAATATAATAATAGATTATAGGTGTCAAACTTAATTCCTGCCTGGGCCGCATCAGTGTAATGTGTACCCTTAAAAGGGCCAAATAAATATCTAAGACCTGCTTTGTTACTCATAAGTGCTTCTAGCTGGGTCTGAAGACATTCAAGTAATTATTACATTTAAAGCTTAAGTAAAGTTTTATTATCAAGAATAATATTTTTATTTTATTTTATTTAAAAACAAAAAGGTCTGCTGTTTCCATATTAAAAACCTTGGCGATCACTGGTTGTCAAGTTTAGTTGCAATTTTGCTTACTAAAACAACAAACAACAACTAAAAACTCTATATACATGTTAAAGTGTTTGGTCTTGGCAGAATAGATCGGCTGCGCTGCTTCACAGTACCTGCTTCACAGACATGCTGCTGTGAGCATGCAGGAAATACTGCTGCTGTGTTTGTTTTGCACATGTAACATATATGAAATAACTCCCATATATGACATACTGTATGATGAAATCATCTGATAGCTGGGGAATGTGGAGGGTTTTCTTAAGCGCGCGCTGCAACTGCTTACACCAAGCGCTAGCCAAGTATATGAATGTTGTGCAGCAAGCTCATTGGCTGCTGATGTGAGAAGAAAACCAATCAGCTGCGTCATGTGAATAATGATGTCATTATGACAGATTGAGGTAGAACCTATCGGCTAAGATATTGGTCTTATGACATACTACCATCACCACCAGAACATATGGAACCATTTTACCCACTGGGCCCAGAATTGCCTCCATAAACCTGCCACTGGATTTACCCCCTTCAAATGTGCACTCAGCTTCCAACAAATTTTTGGAGCACCATCAGAGGAACCCTGCCCTCAATCACTGGTTCCTGGAGAGCGAAAGATATCCAGCTTTGACTGCCCAGCAAAAAGTTAAGCCCAGTGACCCATTCACCATAATCAAACAAGTTAAACCTCTGTCACTTATCGACTCCACTGCCACCTATATAAATGCACCAACTTATCATGTCTCTCATGTCAACCTTCACCACACTTGTCTACTTCCATGGAGTCTGGTAAGGTTGGTGATCCCCCTGCCTCTGCTCCTTAGAATAGCCCAGTGAAGGCAATGCAAGACATCCTAAAGTTGACTTGATTACCTAATCAACTGAGAGGTGTACGGCCTAGAAGAAAGATCTTGGGTGGCCTGCGACAACATCCTGGACCCAACCCTGCTTGCCACCTTCCATGCAGACCAGGATCCTGAACCCAAGCATGCTGGCCATCGGTCCATGCAGGCCGTTTAGCCACCACCCAGATGTGGATGGTTTGGATGTCCTGGGACTCCCAAGAGTTTGGTACTGTCACTCCACCAGCCATTCCCTGTACTTCCACTTTTCTTGCGATCTCACATTAACAAGTCTGACAAATGACTATAACTGACCTCTACTGCAGTGTTACTCACCTTATAGGTTGATTACTCTTTGTCTTCCTTCCATTGTTTATTATTTCATCCTTTCATCGTCTTCCTCCCATTGTGGATTATTCCCTATTGACTGCCATCTCACAGGCAGCATACGGCTATGATCTACTTACCGATGTGTCTCTGCTGGTTCAAAAAAAAAAAAAAAAAAACAAAAAGTAAGGTTTCAGGGAGTTGTCACATGCTATTTTTAAACAACCCTTTTCATAAAAGGTCATATTCAGGGGCCCTTTTATCAGTTTCTGTTTCCTTTCTTTTTCCACGTGATGGTATCTCATACTAAGAAATTTCCTTCTGAGAACTTAAATTTTTTTTTTACATTTATATTTATTTATTAAGATATCAACCTTACATTTTTCACTTTATGCTAAAGTTATATGTGTTTGAAACTGCATGAAGGTGTGTAAATAATGACAGAAATATAAATAATTTTTTTTTAGTGAACTATTCCTTAGAGTCTGGAAAACTGGTCTTCAGTAGAGGATTGATGGTCTGCTGTAGAAAGAATATCTTTCTTTCTACAGCAGACCATCAATCTTCTACTGAAGACCAGTTTACAATTACTGGATAAACCTAACAAAATCACCAGAATTTTTAAACTGGCTGTGTGTTTTTTAATCATGACCCATGACTGCAGTTAGAGACTGAGGGAAGGGTGTTGGTGGATCAATAATGACCACATCTCACACAACAACCTGGAAGCTCTGTGTTCCCTGTTGCTACGTTACAGAGTCAAAGAAACAGTGTGATTTCTTCTATAGTTGGCCCCTGGAGATGGTTTGTATGCTTTTTCTCTCCACTGGCATAATTAAACATCCACATGCACACACTGCAACCCCATACTGAACTTGTTTGGATGGGGGGAGTGAATCTGCCTCGTCTCGCTACACTCTAACAGCTTAGAACACCTTCCCATCTCTTCTCGTCAATTTCATGCACAATATGCACCATATTCAAATGACCTCCAATGCTACACTGCAGTATACAATAAGAACACAAAGAATATTGTAATATAACAATGCAATGCTCTTGACTTGACCCTCCATTTCCTGTGTGATGGGTAAATATGCAATTCATACCGGCGAGAAACGAAGGGTCAAGGTGAGAACATTGCATTGTGGAATACATCATGCTCTGTTGTAAACTGCTTTTCTTGACAAATACTGTAGAAGATCAACTGCACATGCTTACAGCACACCGTATACATAGCATATACTACAGAAATAGTACGGTAGCAGGTCTTTCTGAACATGCTTTTGAGCAAACACTTGTAGCTACAGCCACTTTTCTGCAGTTTTTTCCCCATTCAGGACCAATTTGTTGTTTTATTTCAAGCAATAGTATATTAACTCATATTAAGCTTCACATCTCACCATTTCAATATTTTGATCAAACAACACTTCAATGAAAAAATAAATAAAAATAAAATACAAACACCACTGATCAGGCATAGTTAAGCAAAATTATTTTAGTTTATCTAACTGTTTTTTATTTGTATATTAGGCTAGAAAATCACATACCTACTTATTCATTAAATAAACGTGTGAATAAAATTGATTTCAGCCTATTTATTTTAATCACTTTGCACTGTAATTCATATTTTGCTACTTTAATTTGGTACTGTCACCTGTCCAATTTAAAATCTGAATGCTGAAACAAAACCAGAACCACTGATGTTTTTTCACTTTTATTTTCTATATACTTCAATACATTGTGTCTGTTTTAATACACGAGTTGTATTCCAAACCTTCGCAGTCATAGTAGCCTATATTATAATAGCAAGATATTCAGTATGCACTCTGATAACAGTTTTAAACGATACGAATATAAACTTAAAACTGAACCCTTGTGCGCATGTCGCTCTCCTCTTTACTCAGTCTAAATATATATATGTATTCATCTTTAGTGCGCAGTTGGGGACAAGTCCAATACTGGACAGTTGTTACTAGTACACAGAAACGGGAAAGACAATTCTCTTTTATTTCGGGTTTTATTCTGTGAATGTGCCCTTTGCCCCTTTATTTACGCACTGAAACTGCGCATTCTGAATGCCTTTTTTTGCAGTCTTTAGCTCTCCGTCGTGTGTTCCCCGTATATATAGCTGCCTAGAGATATTTGTATACCGCCTTTGCTCAGTTCGCTGTAAGGCGCATACAAAAAGTTGCAGCGGTCGCGCAGCTCGTGCTAATGTGTGTTAGCTAATGTGCTCGAGCTCTCAAACGATCGAGCCGTCTTAAGTATGGAAACGGCTTATATTCGCTGTTGACAGACTGTAAACGGCGTCGTTGGTTTTAAAATGACACGGGGGGAATGACAAGCTAGTGCTACCGTTTCTGAGTTTCGATCGCGTGCAACTGAAGCGGCGGTATTTGTGTGTTCGGTGACATTAGCGTCACTGTCAGCTCGTTTGTCGACTTGGCGCGGTTTTATTCAGCTTTTGTTGTGTTTTTGTATTCGCATGGCTGGAGGGTAACTTGTACTGGAGTTTTTGTTTTTTTGTCGGAGGGGCGTTTACCGTGTTGAAGCTAGCAGGGGCTTTTTGACGGGTAGATCTCGGGCTGTCGGGAGTTTGACAAGCAGCTCGTGCTTATGTAATGCTGGCGATTCCCCGCTCGACCGCAAACGACGAATAAACAGCGGGTGTTTTCAGAGTGCGTCGAAGTTTATATCGTGACACGACTTGTATGCGTCGTCGTTACGGTGCATTTCTGTGTTTTTTTTTTCCCCCCTCGAGTTGTTTGTGCGACTCGCACAGTGTTTCGAAGCCGCAGCGCGTCTCGTAAAATCTATTGACCATGCGGGAAGTTCAACGAAAAACTATCGCGGACACCATCTGAACGCTTAAACAGCTTTGGACTTGTATAGAAATGCATTTTTCGTCATAAATCTTGTAAAGGTAAGTCTGTCTCATGTACTCGGGGTCATTTGCTCTCCGCGCGTTGTGAATACAGAGTGCATTTTTGCAATTGCATACCGTCTGCGTTCGTTTTTTTTTTTTTTTAACCTTGACATTTCGCATGTTAACCCATATAGCTGCTGCTGTGGCTTTAAAATATATGTTTCAAAGCTTCTCCTGATGCATTACAGTTTTGCGTCATTTAGACACTCCGTGCCTTTTAACGTTTAAACCATGCTCACAGGCTTGATTTCAGTTCTCGTTGAGTTATTTAGTATGTATTGATGTGCTGTTTGACATTTTATGTAGGTTTAACGAGCTTTAGTGCACATTAAGCGGGTTGTCAGGCTGAAGTTCATTTTGGACGCAGTGGCTAAGCTCAGCCGACAGGTGGCAGCACCGCGGTGCATCGACTCATGTATTTGGAGGATTTGTATGAGTTTTTAATGTCTACGCGCCTCAAGCCTTCATTATCTGAGCAAACAATCGCCTCATCAAGCTCCATTTTGTGGGATGAGTTTGAATGCGTTGCAATAGTTTTTAATAGATCTACAGAATTTATTAGTGCAGTAAATGTAGACTATAAATTCAAATAAGTTGGAGGAGAAAGGGAAAAAAAAAAAAAAACATAAAACAAATCCTCGTACAAGGGTCAAATACAACTTGAATGGTTTGTTTAGCTGAAAAGTCTTAGAAAGCTGCAAAACCCATCCATTATATCACCCCAAGAGAGCTTTGTGTGGGCATCTGGTTAGAAATGTAGTTTCATATCATATTATTTAATTGCATTAGGAGCCAAGAGGAACTCCAGGTGGGAGTTCTGTCCAGACCAAACTCTATCCAAAGTCTAAATCTGTAATATTTTCTGAATAACTCACCAGCAAATAAATGGTGCAAAAATTGCAGTTTTCTTTTTTTTTTAATCTTATTTAAATACTACAATAGCAATTTTACTCCATTTTATATGTAAAACATACTGTATTTTTTTTTTTTGATAATATGAACTAAATTTTATGTTTAATATGTTTCTGTCTATACAGCGGGATTAAGATATGGACAGTGGACAAAAACGCAGCAGTAACAATGGTGAGAATTTAACTCTCGGGGATTGTATCGAGAGAGGCTTCGTGCCTGATATTGGTGTCAATGTGTCCGCTTTAAATACGTCAAAAGATTTCTCAAACGGACAGAGCGGTAGTGACGCTCAAAGAAATCTCTCTCTGGCAGACCCATCCTTATTGGGACGTAACACACAAGAACCAGCTGTTAAGGCATTTAAACCTTTCAGAATGCAGCACCAGCAAAAGGTAAAAGAGCCCCTCAACATTGGGGAGAACTTTTCGCTCTTGGACGAGAGCATTGCAGACTTAAATCGTGGCTCTAGCATCCAGGCCCCTGACACTTTTACAATGAAAATGGAGCAGTTTTCCCCCATGGAAAAGGATAGGCTGGACTTTCCATCCTATGGCCACATGGATAAGGAATTGGATAGTAGTGAGAGAGTGATTGGTGACAACACCATTGACATCCTCAAGGATCTGGACTTACCTGACTCCCTATCTGACCTGAATGAGCTATACGTTGCTGACGAGGCTGCCTTTCTTTCCTCGTTGGCAGTGGATGATGCCCTGCTGGGAGAGAGCAACTTTCTGAAGGATACCAGCCCTGTTGTCACTGGCAACAGTGCAGCCTGTGCAAATGTGAACGGCATGGGGAAACGGCAGCAGATGGTGGAAGCCAGTGTCAACATCAAGACCGAGAAAGACGCAGACTTTATCCAGCTGTGTACGCCGGGTGTCATCAAACAGGAGACTGAGAGGCGGAGCTACTGTCAGATGTCAGGGATGGGTGGTCCTCACAGTGGGCCCACCACTTTGGGAGAGATGGGCGGACAGGGATACCACTATGGAGCCAACACCGCCTCAGCTGTGAGTTTACCAGATCAGAAACCTCCATTCGGCCTGTTTTCTCCCCTACCCACCTTAAGTGATGGTGGGTTCGAGGAAAATGGATATGGAGATCCGTCTGGGATGCAGAGAGCCAATGAGACAGTACTTCCGTCCACCTATCCATACAGCAGGTAGGAATGACTTTCAAAAGCTGTTGAATGAGCTGCTTTGATAATGAACAGCAAAATAGATAAATAGTGAATAAAAGGCTGAGGCTGAGGTAGTGCATATTATTTTTCAGTGGGACACGGTTCCCACAGCCATGGAAAACTTCTGGGAATTTTAAAATCGTGATTTCCAGACCTGAAAAAGTGAAGGATATTAGTCAAATCTTTTTTTTTTTGTAGTAATGCTGAGCTGTAAAATATTTCTTCAGCTGATGAAATTGTGTGAAATCGTGGCCGTTATTGGAAATCTTTCCCCATAAGGGGCATATCGGCAAAATGCAATCACAGAAAACTTTAAAACTCTGTGATTTTTAGAAGTTTTAAAACTGTAATTTAGAGGCTTGAAAAGATATTAGTTTTTTAAAGAGAATATGCATTTTGTTTTTATTCTCAGTTCTAAAATATTTCACAGGATATAATTTTTGTAAATGTAATCTAGATATAATGACCCTCATCCAGTCAAGTGTCAGTCATGAAATCCTGATGGCAATGTGGAGTGCGTTCTGTATTCCAGACCCATTTACTCAAGTTTTTTTTTTTTTTTTTTTAAACAATACAAAAACTGACCACGAAACTTCTCAAAACCGCATGATATTTGATGAAGCTGTTGTTTGCAGCTTTAATTAGTTTGTGTGCTGGTCCGCTGATTCTCCCAGGAGCCTGTGTGTGCTGATCTGTATTGGTGCTTTGCCCGTCCAAAGCAAACACATGGGCCTCATGGAGCTCCCTTCGGCTCAGAATGGCACACATGCGCTCCTCTCTGAGCCCAGTTCCAGGAGGCTCTAACCATCAATAACAACATCGACCACTGTTGCTGTTGCTGATGTGATATTGTTTTTCGGTGAGTGTGGAGAGGACTAGAAGCTATTAGTCATTATGGCTCAAAATTCCATGAGTACTGCAAATAATATAAAGTGTGTCCTTGGTCTTTACTCTTGACCAATTTTACTTTGCTACTTGGGGTTGGGTTTTCTGATGAAATGAATTTTGAAATTAGTTTTACGGCCAACCTTCTAGACTGAGATATGAGTTCATACACTCTGGGAGATCCTGAAATATATGGACTTTTAATGACCTCACAGTTATGCTTTTGTTCATGGTTCTGATTGTGTGTCGTGGTACGGTGTAATGTTTTGTTATCGTTTTCTTATCCAACTTGATCCAACGTGCCAGTCTCATTTGCGCAAGAGAAACCTTTAAACCTTTTCCCGATGGCTCAGTGTTAATCTGGCAGTCTACTTGGAAAGCCAAGTTAGAGATATTTAGGTCAGCATATTTCTCCCTCTAAACCAACTTGGACAGTTTAGTGCTGTGTTAGGGGAAACTTATCAGTGTTAGTTACCTGAAATTTCACCTGACTCATTTTTGTGGACATATCTTGTATTAATATTCACTGTATTAATATTCTGGTTAGAATTTTTTAAACCTCTTACAATCAGTTCAGTTTAAACATTCAGACTCCATTCAAACTATATTTTGGAGAATAGTAAGTTCAGCCTTGGGTGTGCTATTTTTGCTTGTTTTTCATAGACTGCTCTTATGAAGACATTTGATATGAAAGTTTGGAAAACTCTCTGATGTACACTGATTAAATGCATTCAAAATGTAACCAACAGTGATGCTGTCATCATATTTGCATAGTGAATTACAGTACGATTGGGTCTTCATTACACTGATTTGTGTTCTGAATTATTGGCCGTCGTCCTTGCATATTTAACCATTTATAGCTCTCTTTACACTGTACGTTTTAAGATATGCTCAGTGACAGAAAACAAGATATGTTGACTGTCATGATAACAGCAAAACAACTCTGATGTGGAATTTCATTTACACAGAGCCGCAACCTAAAAAATAAAATAAAAACTAAAACCATAATATTCTAATATGCTAGTATTTTATTCAGGAAATGCTAAATCTACTTTTTAAAATAATTTTCTGTTTAGATGTCATTCATAAATGGTAATAATAATAATAATTAAAAAAAAACAGGACAATTTTTGATTTTGTTAAAAGTATTTAGTTAGAGTCTTAATTTTGAATGTTAGATATCTTTTAGTTCAGTTTGGTTCAAAGGGTTTACCAGTCATGCAGGCTCTTTTTTTCTGACGGTCAGGAATGTGAACTGCTGTCGAGAAGTGGTGATAAATCAAACATTTCATAAATTCTTATTCACATGTAACAGGGCAGATAAGAGAAGGCAGTACTCTTATCTGTAAGTTAAAAATAGCTAAAATATATATATATATATATATATATTTCACAAAATGGAGTTTTTTTTTTTTTTTTATTTTACACATGATATGTACAGTACAATGCTTACACTCCCATATTGCTTGTGCATTTTTTTTTTCTTCAGGTTTGGCATATTTCCTATTACAGCGAGTAATGTTAAAGGGGTCATGAACCGTGAAATTGAAATTCCCTTGATCTTTTGACATATAAGAGGTCACTGTACTTTTAAAAACTTCCTGTAAGTTTCAGAACTCAAAACTTTCTCGTTAATCTAAAAACAGCTTATATTGAAGCCAATCTGCCAAAACGACAGCTTGTGGAATGTGCCACTTTATGATGTAATAGTGTGGCTAAACCCCGCCTCCGCAGAAGAAGATCAATGCCTGCTTCTACATCACTGCCTGTTTAGCCCCGCCCACCGATTCACACATGTAGTGTAAGTAATGAGAGAGGCAAACACAAACAACAAGAGGCTGTTCAGTGCCAAGTTGTGGAAAAACATAGTCTTTGCATCGCATTCCTTCTGATCCCAACATTACGAAAGTGTGGATGAACTGAGTTTTTTTGCATTACACTGTGCATATGAATGCTGTTTTGTTTAGTATTGTTTAAAAAATTATGCACTTTTCTGAACAGACACGTAATGTAGTTTCTTTGTTTTGAATAAACTATTTAATGCAGTTCTTTATTTAGTTTATATTTGCTTATTGCATTTTCTTGTTGTATTTTTCAGCTAAATTCAATATAATTACTAAAAAACATTAGTCATGTTTAAGTGCAAAATGTTTGTTTTGTTTTTCAACCCTTTGGACAGGCCTAGTGCTTTTTTGAGCGATTTAGCAAATGACTTCAGAGCTTACAAAAGTTAACACTAATAATAGTACTTCAAAAACTGCCACAATAAAAATGTATGAATTGAGTATTATCTCAGCATTAGACTTCAGTACAGCAGCCTTTTAATGTACATATACTGTATGCAGTTCAGCTAGAAAACTAGCCTAATTTTGAAAACTAAGTGCCAGTGAGTAATGTTTGACTTCGACTTAGATATGTTGACTCTAGCAGTTTGTTAAATCATACCTTTGATCATCTTTAATGCCAGCGTCTCGTGGCTCGGGTTTGTTTTAACATGTTTTCTAATCTAAGAATCAATGGAATTTCCAGCAGCAGGTCTTATTTGCAGTAGCGCTCTCATACTGCCTTTGAAAGAAATATCTTGTCCACACCGGTCTGTTCTGCTCTCTTTCCTGAAAGCAATATAGCAGCGTGTTTGTTTCTTTAATTCACGTTGACGGCGGGTGATGCAGGAACAAAGTGGTCTCTGACTACATTTAATTTGAATGTAAATTCAGCCCAGTTGGAAGAGTTTTCTGGAAAGTTCAAGGACAGACTAAGTCCTCTGCAAAGGAGTCAAACTGTAGTTTATAGCTGTTGGAATTCTAATTCATAAATATTTAGGAATTGATCAGTGTAAATTATAATAATGCATCTTATAATAATTACTTGGAAAGGATAAATGACCCTAGGAATCCTAGCACCCATAGAGAATATTACATTAGAAATCAAAAAATAATAATGTTGACATTTAACAATACTGCAAATAAGACAAGATTTTAAAATCAATTTATTGATTGAAAAACATTTATTTATTGTCAGTCAAATACCATTTACAGTAATTAAATGTAATAACTTAGGTTCTGTTGATCATTTGAACCTTGAATATTATTGTAATGTACCAAATGAGAATGTCTGAATGGCATTAGTTGGGAGAGATTTTTTTTTTCCTAATGGAAAATTGAGATTTCCAAATTATTTAATCAATATTTAATCAAATTGTGGAATACAGGATATCATGAAATTTAGATATTTTCTGAGACAGTTATTGCATCATGAAAATCTCATACTGTTGCAGCTCTACATAGGAAATATAAAGTATTTATATTTTCATTAACATGAAAATGCGTGATGGTAGAATGTAAATATTTTAGTGAAGTAAATACACATACAGTAGTACAGTAGCATGTTATTTTATTTCTAGTACTTATTTTAAGGTGTTATTTTAATGAAAGTTATAGTTACCACTCTGGCAAACCTTCAAATTCTGTTCTTTAATGATTGCTCGTGTACTGTATTACATCTACGTGTAATGACCATGTGTTGAGCTTCTTTCTGCTAATTAATGTGAGTCAGTTTCAGTGTCAGGTTCTTTGTTGAATGTAGTCACATGAGACAACAAATGCCTTCTGATTGTGTTCCCCCCCACTTTTTGAGGGTGCGGTCCTACTCTAAAACCCTGCGGCACAACCCATGTGATGAGCCATTATATGCATTCAGTGTGCTGATATTTGATATTTCCAAAAGTTTTATTAATTATGAATAGGTCAGCATCTAGTGTCTTTTGTTGTATTCATGCATTTTTTTGTAGCACATTTTGATTTGTCTTTTCTTTTATGTATTTTAATTTTTGTGCATGTCACTTCCATCTGTCATTTTATTATTTTCCACAGCTCAAAGGATTAAAATGATATAATCTACTTATATAATCCAGAGTATGTGATCGAATGAATGAGAGGTTTGCATGTGTGGAAAGCGGATGTCTGTACAAACTGAAGAATATTTCTGATTGAAAATGAGACTCCACTGAACGCTGCCCCAGTTTAGAATGTTGCATAAAAGTGAATAATTGGTGTTTGGACTTCACACCTTCAAGCACACTCTTATGTTTGTCCTGCGGTTGAACTAATCATAAGATAACCATGAAGTTTTTGGTATTATTTTGCCTTGCAATTGAAAGTACAGGACTGATTTTCATGCTAATTTTTAACCAGTGTTCTCTGTCGTCAGTATTTCTGTTTGTTTGTTTATTATTATTACTACTATTATTATTTTGAACTCTTTTTGGCCTTTTTACATTTCTGTTGCATAAAAACTGTGCAGAGACGGAAAGGAGACAATAAATGGTGATCAGAAAATGTTCCAAGCCAGAATCAAACTTGCAGGGCTGCATGAGCATCACAACTCACTTCGTCTAACCACTAAGCCAAGCCTTTGAATTTATGATGATGTTTAACTGTGTAACAAAAATGGGAAGAATACATTCTACATTCATTACTCATTAATTTCCACCTCTGACATTATTTACAGCCTGAAAAATCCTTAAGTACACTGTTTTAACTTTTTATGTTTAATTCTGTTAAATTTTTTTTTTAAACATTTATTGATATACCTTAATTGTTTCACATATAATGATAAATGCTTAACTGAGCATCTTAACTTAAAAAGAGGTGACTAATTGATTATATGTTGTCTGCTGTACTTATTATTATTATTATTATTATTATTATTATTATTTGGCTTACTCCTTTGTACAGTTTTAAAGGAAGAAACATTAGCTTCAATATTTATGTGATGATGCATGTCCTGTTTATAGCTGAATACTTCTGCAAATTTGTACACGACCCTGTGGTAATAGGGGTTAAAACGCAACAGATTTGGGAGAAAACTTTTCTGCAAAGCGTATTGCTAGGAACTGTTTGTTTGATGCAAAGTGTTTTTTAAGAAGCCTACTGTACAGTAGAAAATGACAAAGGGAAATGGTACAGTTTTCAAAACAGCGGAATGTGGGTCACCGAGGTGTCACCAACCAATACACATCCGTTTTTGACTGCCTGTCTCACACTATTTATGCAATGGCGTACTTATTTAGCAAGAACAGGGACATCAGTGGTGCCATGTGTACCTTCTGCAAATGCAGTGTGCAGTATGTGATCCATCTGAAATGAAGGGAACAAAGGCCTTCACCCAAAAATGAAAATAAAGTGAACAGGATTGGGGCTGTGAAGCTCCAAGATAAAAATAACAAAAGAAAAGCCATAAAAAAATTATTATAGTTCTTCTGGAGCCATACAACAAACTTTGTGTAAAGGAATAAATAAAATAATAAGTTAATTGTTTATAATGTGTGTGTATGTATTAGGGATGTGCAAGACTAGTCGACTAAATGGAACTGCAGCTGCTAGTCAACATTGCAAATACTAGTCGACTTGAAATTATGAATGAAGGGGAACTGTCTTTCTTTAGAAAAGTTCCATTGACATTTTTTTGTTACCTCCATTTAATGCTTAACGAAATAGTGTTTATATGTGCGGAACTGCTTTGTTTACAGGGGTAACCATGGTAACCGCTGTTTCATTCAGCCCGTCTGCCACTTTTGTTGCTGTCAGTGTTGTAAATTTGAACCTTTTGATGGAAAATAAGATCAATTCAGGTAATAACATATCTAGTATTATTTTACCCTTTGATTCAAAGTTTAATGGGGATAATGCTATTTCTTGCTACTTACACTGTTAAAGAGTTGGATTCTCATGATAAACATGACCAAAGTTTAAAAAAATGAGTTGGACCTATGACAGAGTATTTCTTTGCCAAATACATTACTGTAGGGTCCATCAACATCGATATGAAGGATGCAGTACTACTCTATAGGTATACTCAAGAAAAAAGTTTTTGTATATTTACTGAAGGGATGGTTGCTGTATACTATGGAAGCCTATTTCCACCACTAAATAAAAAATAGAAAAGGTAATTGCGACTTTTAGGACTTTTTTTTTTTCTTGCAATTGCGAGTTTACATCCTGCAATTATTACTTTTTTTTTCTAAGAATTCTGTGATATAAACTTGCAGTTCTGACTTAGAATCAGAAAAATCTGAATTGCGAGATTTAAACTCAAAATTCAGAGGAAAAAAGTCAGAATTGTGAGATATTTTGAGAAATAGTCAAAATTGCGAGATATAAACAAGTTGCGAGGTATAAAGTCAGAATTGAGTGAATTAAACGCAACTGTAAGAAAAGAGTCTCTTTTTTTCCCTCAGAATTAGACTTTATAACTTGCGAGTTTATATCACACACTCTAAAAAAAATTAAAAAAAAACCCAATTTGGGTTATTTTGGCAACCCAGCACTGGGTCAAAAAGGGACGAAACCCAGCGCGTTATTGTTTAACCCAGCATGCTGGGTTGCCTTTTTATTGTTTAAAATTACTACATTGCTAGGCTAAAATGAACCCAAATCGAGGTGGCCATGAAACCTACAAATCTTCACATAAAGAATAACTATCAGAAGATAAATATTTATTAAAAACAAGAGAAAACAGTCAAAAAGTATCATGCATGTAAGAAGAAATGCAGAAAAGTACGGTATTAACAGCTGCTGAGTTTATAAATAAAGCATTGAACATTTGTTGAATATAACTTTTAAGATCAAATTCGATTTTTTGGTAAATTTTATATATTGTATAGAAATATACAAAAACACTATTATACAATCATTGTACAATTAGTTAAGTTCTTTACAAACTATTCTGGCATGAGAGTACACAAATAAAACAACATTAACGCTGATATTATAACATTTACCAGACACAAGTGTGTGAAAGAATGTGAGCATGTGTATGAATGACAGAGTGTAAACTCCATTTCTACTAAACAACACCGAACAAGCATTTAACATTCTGTTTTTACAAATTATACACTTACAGTTTGTTTCACAGTCCATGAATACAGATCATGCAGATCACTGTCAATTTTCATGATCTCTTTAGCATAATTGATGTAGTCATGAAGAAGCCCCATCAGCACAGCATGTGACATCTTCTACATCATCCAGGGCAGCGTCCTCCTTTAAAACCACTGTTGCAACAAAATGTGAATTAAACAGGCAGGAGACAACAGAAACATTTATTTTCTAAAAAATAACTTACATCTCAAAAGAAAGATGCTCTCCTATGTATCTGGCTTTCAAACAAAAAACAAACATTCTTTTACTCTTAGTAAAAAAAAAAATTGATAACATGGAACTATGAAGTTTACTTGCTTTAAACCCGTCTTTCCCTCTCTTCCAAAGAAGCTGAGAAAATCGACTCCTCCTCACACAAGCAGGCATCTGTGTCCTTAACTCCAAAGTTAGTTTGAGTTCTGCAAAGAAAGAAGGCACATCAATGGTTGAAATAAAATATGAACATGTAAATCATACTGTTGTTGCATAAAAATGTCAAAATAAACAAGCAAGACACAACAGAAACATTTATTTCCTAAAAAAAAATCAAAAAAGTCCCAAAAAAATGAAGTTATTTTATGTCTCTGGCTTTCAACATCTATACAAAAACAAACATTATTTTAGTCTTACCCTCCTCCTCACACAAGCAGGCTTCTGTGTAGTTAACTCCGGGCACAATGAAGACACAAGCTCAACAAGTCTGAAATATTACATGCAAAACATTACTTTTAACAATTATCACTTCAACAGTCTCAAAATAATTATGCTAGCGTTAGTCTTTATTACATAACGCCGTTACCTTTAGGAAACTACATTCAGTTTAACCGCGAAAAATAGCAAATTAACATGAAAATGTGTTAATAACTGTCTATTAACACCTCAAAGAGTGCAGATATTGTAAAATCTTATGTAAATATGACATAAGACACTCACAGACGTTATATTAAAAGTACCTCTTCCATTCAGTAAAAGAGGCCATTAAGACCTCCATTTCTGAGGTGAAAACCGTATCCACATATTTTTCAAAATAAGCTCTTTTATTTCCGCCTTCCATGAAACCTCAAAATACTCCCGGACATAAACAATGAATGATAACTCTGTCTTTCACTCGCTTCTAGCTTCTTTCACGCTGAGAAAATGGCGGCTTCTCGCGCTGGCGTCGTCCGATATTAACGTGACATGCATGCTCTCTTTCACGTCCGCGCTCCCAACCCAGCACCGCTGGGTTATGATCAAGACCAATTTTCAACCCAAAATTGAGTTAAAACAACCCAACGTCCTACCCAGCAGTCTCAGCCCAGCATTTGGGTTGAAAAAATAACCCAGCGTTTTTAGAGTGCACAGTTCTGTGAAAAAAAAAAAGTTGTGAACTCACAATTTCAAGAAAAAGTCAGAATTGTGAGATAAAATGTAACAATTTTTTTTTTTTTTTTTTTTTTTTATTCAGTTGCGGAAACGGGCTTCCATAGCATACAATGGTGCCCATTTAATTTTTATTGTTTGGAAAACAGTAGCCAGGCTATTCTTCAGAAATTAAACACTTATTTTTCATGAAAGAGACAAAGTCACATTGGATTTGGATCAAAGATTAGTGCAATGATGAGTAAATGGTGAATTCTCATTTTTTTTGGGTGAACTGTTCCTTTAAGACGTACGTTCTCATTCTGCTCTTCAAGTGGGAGTCCTTGGCCTGATTTCCTGGCATCTGCCCTCCCCTCAATATCACCGGAGGAGGAGTCGAGCTGTACTGTAAGTGGGCCTGGAGCCAGCTGGACTAAAGTTGCAACTTTGCCCTCAAGTTTAGTGAATTCCTCCCCTCTCTCTGTTTGGTTTGAGTTTTCCAGGAGCTTGGGTTGGATTTGCTCTAGGGTGCTGAGTTAGTATAGTCTGCAGAAGGCAGTTCTTTAAATCTTCTGGAAATCTCATCAGCTCTTCAGCACTTGTCACTGCAAATTCATTGTTTTTTCAGCTGTTCACACAATTAATTATGGGTGATTGCTATATACACACAAGCTGTGGTTTCCACCAGATTTAAAACCTAATCTAAAGATTAGTGCTTAGACAGATGTCCTCTGTTCGTAGTAAGGAAATGTACAGCAGGAATTAGTTGTGTGAAGAAGAATATCATTTGGACTGGATTGTCTTGCAAAGATCAAACTCTTTAAGAGGTTAACTTAACAAATGAAACTTTGAATTTATTTCTGGGGGAAAAAAAATGGTCCAGTAAACATTTTGTATAATAACATAACATGCTGCCTTATATAAGTAAAATGACAAATTAGACCCTTTCTAACAGTACTATTATCACTTTTTATTTATTTGTTTTTTGTGGAGCTGATATAAATATCTACAGAGCATTTCCAGTACGATATACAATGACATCATTTAAAATAAAGTGACACAAGAATGTCTCTAAATTATAAAACAAAAATATCAAAGTGGCAATAATTTTAAGAAAAACACCCTTAAAACAGTAACATTATAACATTTAACACAAAGACATTTTTGCTAGGTTTAAAAAAAAATGGGTCACTGGGCACAAAACCAAGCTTCTGCTATGGCCATTCCAGTTCCCTGACCTGCACCCTATAGAAAATGAGTGTGGTGAACTGAAGAGCAGCACCACCAACATGGAGCTGGGAATCTAAAGGGTCTGGAGTGATTCTGGATGAAGGAATGGTCTCTGATCTCTTGTCAGGTGTTCTCTAACCTCATCAGGCATTATAGGAGAAAATTTAAAGCTGTTAAACTGGCAAATGGAGGTTTAAAAAAGAATTCAATAAAAGGGTGTCCTTAATTGTGGCCAATGTGTATTAGAGAAAAACATTTATTTCATAATGATATTTCCCCCCATTTTAAATTCTTATTATCCAATGAAAGTTTAGATTTTTGGGAATTTTTTAAATAAAAGATCAGAAGGATTAACAATGCAGATTAATTTTCACAGCCTTCTTTGATCATATTTACCAAGGGTGTCCATATTTTTGGCCATGACTGTGTGTGTGTGTGTGTGTGTGTGTATATATATATATATATATATATATATATATATATATATATATATATGCACTGTATGTGTGTGTGTCCATATGAAATAGAATGGCAGAATTATTAGATGTATAAATAAAATGTTACTAGGACATGCTCCATTACTGGCTGTTATTGCTTGCCCTTTAATGTATAACCATGTAAAATAAAAGCTCTCAGGGACTGTACTGAACATCTAAAATGTTTTGATTCATTTCATCTTAATTCAGAGCTCGCTTGTCCTTGCACGTAGTAGTACACCGACAGCCTCTTTAAAAAAGGTTAAAAGCATCTGTTAATCAGCAACTAACTAAATCGGTCTCCATCACACAGAACTGCTATTTCTGCTGCTTTCCACCCATCTGTCTTTCAGGCCTCTGCTTATTTTGTGGCTTCTGTCACATGTAATTATTGTCATGGTTCTGTCCTGTCCTGTTAAAGGTCAATTACAGGAATTTTGCACTGCTACAGTGATTTTATGAACATTTCTGGCATGTGCTTGACCTCTGAATGCAAAGAGCAACATTTAGCCCCTAATTGCATGCCACTTAGCTTTGATTTCTCACCGCTAAATGAGAGATGTTTTCTTCTATTTGCATCAAAAGTACAAACGAAATTTCCTGCACCATTAGAAGCATTTAAAAAAAAAGAAAGTTGCTTTTATCGGCCACCAAGCAGATTTCCTCTGATTTTAAATATTATTATAATTTTTATTATATATATTTTTATTATTATTATTTTCTATTTTATTATTATTATTTTTATTATTATAGCATGAATGACACTATTTTATTACTCTGCAAAATTAAATATTAATAATTATTATTATTATTTTCTTAATCAGTATTCTATTAAAAAAAAATCTAAACATACTGAAAACAGGAAGCTACTGAGAAGCAAAAATGTGTAATTGTTTTAAAGATTATATTGTTTAGTCCCAATGGCAGATTTTTATTATTATTATTTTGTTGTTTAAAGCAACAACAAAGAATTAAAAATAAGCCATATATATATAAAGTGATATTATTTTACAGATTATTATTTTATGATATATCTCCCATAATCCATATATGTAGAGAGAGAGAGCAATATAGCTGAATTAGCTGTAAACAGCTGTAGAACTACGAGTGTAGGAGCACCACTTATAGATTTTAATGCAGGTCTTCAGTGATGCATCAGTTGCCATGGTGAATCTCAGGGTCTTGTGAACATTCATGTTTACCTCTGATGACTTCCTGTCTGTTTGCGGCTTTTATGTGGTCCTCACTCTAGCTGGTGTGAAACTCCCGTGAATGCCACACTACCACCTCAATCTGTTTCACATCACGATGTGCATCGACCGTACGTGGGACTGTTCTGTTTGATAATGGAGCTGCTGCAGTCTTTTTTATCTTGTTTTTGATGCACAATTGATTTTTTCTGCTAATATTTCAGACTGATTTTTGAACCACATAGACATGCTGCATTGAAATGGTAAGATAGTGAACTGAAATTTACGTTAATTCGATTTTATGTAAATCAGTAATTTAGGTTTGCTATTCTTGTTTTTACTTAATTTATTTTTTCATATAAAATTGCTTTTCTTTGGGTTGATGTCTACGTTTCCAATGAGTCCTCAAACATTTGTACCTTGACAAACAAAGAAAGGTTAAAAAGGATAAAAACTCAAATTGGGAAATAAAAATTATGCTTAATTTTTTGTATTGATTAAATAAACAAATAAATTAAAGAATAACTCTCCACACCTGGCTGCCTTTTGCCATCTCCAAGATCCATAGAGTTCATATATCTCACATGTTATGTAAATATGATCTCTGAATTCTGCTGGTACATTTATGCATTTTAGCAGACAACTTATCCAAAGCGACTTACAGTGCATTCAGGCTATACATTTTTTTTTAACAGTATGTGTGTTCCCTGGGAATCAAACCCATGATCTTTTGAGCTGCTAACACAAGACTCTACCACAGAGCCACAGGAACCAGGTAGCTTTCGTGTATATATTCATCTTCCACCTCTACAGAGCTCTCAGTGGGAAAAACCCACACACATTTGCACTTTGTCATTGTTGGTTATCTAAGGCCCTTTCCACCTCTTCACTGGTTCTTAGAATCAATTGTAGTGAGATCAGTTAATCGAGTTTTCCTAAGCTAGACGCTCTTCCCAGCAGTCTGCAAAACTCAATCACCCCATATATCAGAAATCATAATTAATTCAGTGGGAACGAGGCTGCTGTGAATGTAGCACACAAGACCACAAACCAGACAGCGGATAATTTTCAAACATGCAGACTGGTACATAGTTTTAAAGTTCATCACCTTCTTCATCCGTGTTATTTTTTTTTATAATATGTGCAAACATTTCTTTATAGGTCATTAGGTGAACTGCCTCTTCATTTCACACCTTTTTTGTTCTCTTGCATATGTGAGGCAAATCTATGATCTGACATGAATAAATGTGATGCAATGACAAGAAATATTACATCACATCTTCCGAAACCCCACTGCATGCAAGCTGGAAAGTGTTGCGTTATTTTAAAGTGTTTCATGCTACAGATTATTTCATGCTGTTTCGTCTTCTATTTCAGGCTTTTATTTATCTAAACTCAGTCTTTTATTTTTGAAAATCTGAAAACAGGGCTTCAAATACACTATAAACGATACAACAAAAATAGTGTGAAACATAGTGTGATAATTAATTCTTTTCTTTTTTTTTAACCCATACTTGCAAAAATCAGGTGGAAAGACATTTCGGAAATTGAATGAAAATAAAGCTAATGATATATTGATAATCCTTATAGATTTCTCCCATTATATTTAGCTTGTCTTAGTTGATGTTTGGAGAAGGAGAAAAAAGAAAGAGAGAGAGAGAGACACTATAGAGTAGGGCTGGACAATATGTCCAACAATATTTTCACAGCATTTAACATTTATGGGGAAGCAAATGCTTTTTACATTATTGTTAGGCCTTGAGAATGAATATAAATGTAACTTGTTTTTTCACAATTAAACTCCAGTGTAGATACCATTTAATTTAGGGTAACATAAATCCAATGTATTTTTCCCTAAATTTTGTGTTATTTATTTGTTTGTTTGTTCTGGATACTGTGTTTATGATTTAATACAAAATCATCATCAGAAATGGTGACTAATGAAATTAATAAAAGTTTAATTCAACCTTTTAATCAATATTTTAAAATGTAACCAAATAAACATTGCATTTTTATTTTTTGTCATAAGATGCTGCAAAACAGAACTGTATAAATTAAAACATGGATGAAAAAAATATCTTGGTTGCATGATATTACTTAAAACTAATAATCTGAGAAGTACTCAGATTTTGAGTATACAATAGTAAAATATTTCTCGTAATAATTTCTTTAAAGTTAAACCGAACTTTTAATTTTTTCAAACATCTAACATCTTCAGTGTGTATTTGATGGTAGTTTCTCTCAAATTAAATTTATCCCTCTATATATACCGGCCTATATATATATATATATATATATATATATATATATATATATATAAATTGTTTTTTTCTTTTGTCCGATTTCCGATTTTTTGGAAGTGTGACCTGCCGAACCCCCAGTGATGCAGGGGGCCTCTGGGTGGTTGTTACTGTTTTTCTCTCCATGTGAAAGGGTAAGATTCAATTAACTATATAAACATCTTGACTTATTCAAAAAAATGGTAATGGGTCACTTCGATTTTCTGTTCCCTGCGGGGGTGGACTGAAAATCGAAAAGTCTTGGACTATCACATGATTCTTCTCATTGCTGTGGTCTGTTAGTTTCCGCAGCTCTGGGATGCCTCAGTGAAATGTGACTATGGAATAGTTGAAATGATAGGAAGAGATTTACACAAAAATGTAATTCCTTTCATAATTTACGCCCTCTTGTCTTTTCAAACCCACATGACTTTAATTGCATGTGTGGAGCACAAAAGGAGAATTGTACTAGTTGCTCTTTTTACATGCCATTAGCTCCCATGGAAACCAAAGCTTTCAGTTTGCAGAAAGGATACAACGGTGGTGTAAAATGGTTCATCTAGCGAATACGCTTCAGCTGCCGTTGACCATATTTAATGTGCTCTATGTACAGCATGTGTGTTGGTCAGTGTTTGTATGTGAATAAAAGCCTATATTAATGTAGTCATGTAAAGCGATCGTGTCTTTTTAGATAACTTGAATTAAACAACTTGATTTATAGAGATAGCTTTTACTATGTCTTTGTAATTGTTTTGAAGCTTGACATTTTGGTGAAATGGTCTTTCAATCGAGAGACAGAAATCTCTCAGGAAGGCAGAGCATGTGTAAGGCTGGGCAAGGAGCTTGGGAAAAAAATGCTATCAAATTGGACAAAAATTGTAGTCCTTGGCTGTTTTTTTGAATGTTATCAACTGGTGCTGGTGGTGGGCTGTTTGCCATTACTAGGAGGAAGAAAAAGTCGAGAAATAAAATGAATCACTAAAATGCTTTATTCGCCTACACCGGATTACATTGAACTGTGACACTATGTTTACAGTAACTGTTCTTGTTTCAGGAAAAGCCTGACTTGTATTTTTCTTTCCTTTTGGTTTCATTTGAGCGTATGCACTGTACCTCATGGGTGAGTTGGTGGGTGGATGTAAAGCTTGCCATGCACACAGTGGCATCCTCCATTGAGGTGACCTCTTTTCCATTTCCTCTCGCACTGACCTGTCACTTGAAGTTCAAATGATGACTTCAAATATAGAACATTAACACATAATTTTAATTTTGAAATATATCATCAATATCTAATGCCTTTACAAGGTTTATTGGCCTGTTGTTGTGCCGGTACAAACACATGTTGATTACAGTCTCTTTCAGGGCAGCTGAGGACATAGACTTCCTGCGTTTTCTTGCCCTTCTTGAGGGCATTTTAGCTGGGCTGCTTGGAATTGGTGATGCTCGGGTGTTTACAGATGGCAAATGCGAACAAATAAAAAATGTCAATAAAAGACACAAGTGAACAGCAACTGGTGGTGAAGTACTTTGTGTCTTTCCAGTACAAACAGATTGTTCTAGTATCAAGGCGTAGAGTACAAAGGGTTATTAGAGTTTTGAAAAAAAAAAAGCCTATTTATTTATGTTTTGGAAGAAATGGCAGGATCCTTCAGGGGGATTTATGCTTTTTAAAAGAACGGTTCACCCAAAAATTCTAATTCTGTCATCATTTGCTCACCCTCGAGTTGTTTCAAACATTTTTTTTTTTTCTGTTGAACAAAAAAGAAGGCATTTTGAAGAATGTTTGTTACCAAACAGTTGACTGTAGCCCTTGACTACCATAGTATTTTTTCCCCCATACTATTGAAGTCAATGGCTACTGTCAACTGTTTTGTGGAAAAATACCTTTTCGGAAGAAAGAGAATCATACAGGTTTGGAACAACTTGAGGGTTCGGTTGGTGTTGACAGTGTTACCGGATTTTGCCCACCTCGCACCACCTGCCGGCCGACCGCCGTTTCGAATAATAAAAATCATTTAGTTCAGTTTGAGAACAGACACTACAATTAAAAACTGAACGTGGCTGCTCAATGCAGCGTGCCGAGCCGCAGTCGCATCACTGATCAGCAGCTGGAGTCAGATTTCATTTATCACATGAGGAGAGTGAGTTGAGCTGACCGACAAGAAGAGTGAGGTGAGACAGACAAGACGATGACAAAGATTTAATTTCAAAATGAAATGCAAAAGCGTTTGGCAATATTTTGGATTTTGATTTATTTGGTTCCACAGTGTTTGCAGATTTTTACTCTATTTAAACTTTGTGTAATTTATTTAAACTTTGTGTAATTTATTTCTTTTATTTTACATCAAGGTGTATGCCGTGCCTCAAACTTTCTTATTTGTTTTGCTAATAAACGTTCTATATTTCTAATTTATTTGGTGTATTTTTAATGTTTTAAAAGTTCTATGTTTGATGTAAGTGAGTTTGTCCTTGTACTGTTTTGTTGTTGTCCATTGAAGCAATTGCCACTAATTTGAAAGTGAAAGTAAAATGAGCACACAAAAAAATCTAAAGAGCACAACCCACCCCCCCACCCCAGTGATACTGGTATTACCGGTGTTGTCACTCATCGATTAATTAACCGATAAATTTTAATCACTGTCACAATCCTGTTGAGAGTGAATAAATGATAACAGAATTTACATTTTTGGGTAAATTATGCCTTCAAGTGCATTAAAAGTTAAACAGTACAAGTTGTTGAACATAAAAAGCAAAATAAATTACATGAAAATACATAACTAAACTATACTATATTTCTATATTTCCTCAAATGTGATGGCATACTGTATATATGGAAAAACAGGTCACACAGTGGGACAGAAAAATCCCTACATCGCCTAACAGGTGTCAGATTGAAAAAGCTTCACACTCCTCCTCCGTATTAACTGTGTTCTGCTCCTTTGTTGTGTTGGCATTGAAAACCCTGGGCAGTTGCTAGATCTAGCAAGCTCGGAGGCTTCTGAGCTGTTTTGTCTAGAAGATGCCACTCCCCTTTTGGGTGCACTTTAATTAACCGTGGCAGGTGTCCAAGAATTTACACATTTCAGACACTTCCTTTAAAACGAGATATTGTTGCTAGGGATTTATTCTCTTTCTGATTTCTCTGTAACAGCAGATTACACATTTTACAATTTAAAGGTGATCTGAAAGGGGCTTAACATGCAGAGACTAAAAGGCCCAGTCACAATTCTATTTTATACCCCTTCCCCTATCCCTGCGCCTACCCTTTTCCCTTGCCCCTTGAAACAGAGTGTCAAGAGGTTGGGCGGAAAATATTCCCCTAAGAAATGTGTCGTCGCTATCTAACTCATATGTGTGGTAAAACATAAAGTTACCTGCCACCGGACTAGTATTTATGTTGTCAAAAAATCAGCAGGTATCAGTAGAATTGTGGAACTATCGTGTAGTCAATAAAATAAGCAAACTTTTATCATAGTGATTTTTTGCAAACATTTCTTCGGAAAACATAACTGTACTTATGAACACAAGATTGAATGCAACATGAAACAAACAATTGTTTATTAAAATTCTTATATATGGCCAAAAATACTTACATTTATGGGACTCTCTGCTTGCTCGGGCAGCCATATTGCCGTATGATGGGAAATTTATCGTATCCATGTAGCTTTGTCTTCTAATAAATTAGCTTATTCATCGTTTTCACATGACGTCACACCCTTACAGGAACGCCCACATGGAGGGCAAAACAAGGCTTTTCTCAGATAATCTAAATATTTGTGGATTGGAAACAGATGGAAGATTTGTGCTGCAGTTCTACAAATGTTTTGGCCACCAGGTCTTCGAGCCAGTCATGTGACTGAAAACTATGAATTATGACACCAGAGTTTTAGATACCAGTGAAATTTCACAGTTCTCATTTCCAATTTTTATACAGCAAAAACTACTAGCCTAACTAATATAAAGTTCTAACATTAAGTGAACATTCATTAATAAAATAAGAACAAATAAACATATTGCAAACAGTAGCAGAGATAAATACATTAGAATAAAGATGCAGTTGAAATTCTCTTCATATGCTATATGTCAGCACGTTGTCCAATACGATAGTCTTCTGATCTCTTTCTCAACCGTTTATGAGGATATTCGCCAAGACAAGTGTAATTGTGTGTGTATTTGCCAATTCAAGTGAAAAAAGATGGAAGTGAGAACTCAATTCAGTATTTGCACACTGACTGAGAAGTCTTTTAGGTGAAAAAACTTCAGAATTGAGTTTCCTTACCCATCTTCTTGTACTTGAACTTATACTTGCACTTCCCTAAATCCCCTAAATATTTAAGTTGGCAAGACCTAAAACCATGCATGTGCAAATGATAAACTTCCATGATGAAGCAAGCACCGGCCCAATCATCTTTAGATAGTTCAACATAATTCAGCAATTTTGCATTTCCCGAAACCATAGTTCCAAAGGACATCACAAACAGCATTGTTTGAACAAGTTTCTTAGTATGGCATGTGGATTTACATTATGCTCTTACGCAAGCAAGTTAACATGCAGTACATTCTATATCTTTCATTCCATTTAGTGCACATCTGTGCATAAAACATCGGAGTATGACGTAGGAGAGAATCGGTCAGTGAAATAGACATCAAATAAAGCTAAACGATGGGAAACAAACAGTGAAATAGTCCTCAGATGCCATATTCATTTCAGCAGCATATCAGAGAAATTATGTTGTGGAGAAAACTGATGACTGAATGAACCGCATGTATTTGGGAGTAAAGTCTAATTACTGCATGTTAACGTGATTTAAAATTTTGTTTGAAATTCCAGACTTAAGTTTCATCAGTTGAAAAAAAACTGCATTTTCAAAATTGTTTACCTTTCTGTAATTGTTCTTTTATCACACAAATTGTTCTTCACACATTTTTTCTCTTTGCAGTTTGCTGTTCAGATCAACATTTTCCTTGAATTGTTTACTTCATCTCACATGACTGTTCTCTGAAAAAGTGTTTCTGCTCCCCACACACATTTTTCCTTTTTTGTTTACCTAACCTAGATTGAAAGCTTTGACCATTGATTTGTTCTTTAGCGAGGATTTGAAGTGCACCACAGAGCATTTACTGTCTTTATTTTTTCGAAGCAAGAAACCAGCGGCCACGGAAATCTCAGAAATAGAGGAATAAAAGCGCACAGAAGTCAGAGCATGGCTGCTTTAATCTGTACAAACAATGTGTTACCATTAGGTTCGCTATAGCTGTAATGTTCTAAATGAAGGCTAATCGCATAAAACGGACAAGGAAATGGCAGCGTACACTGACTCCCTAACCATCCGTCTGCTTTAACACTGAGGACGTGTCAGGTGTTAATCGAATTGGCTTCTCTACACCCAGTCCGTGAATTATTTTATTGTTGCCCTGTGGTGTTGAGAAGCAGCATCATTTGAACATTCACCCTGCTTTTCTGCAAGCTGAAACTATAGAAGTGTCACCACAGCCTACAGAAACGTCCTTGGAAATGTCAGAGCTTGAATTTTTATGTGAGGATAGGGTGGTACTTAGATGCTCTGCCTTGCCAGGTATAACCCATGGATGCGGCCTTGAGGTTTTAGAAAGGTGTTATGGAGATAAATTCCGGAGTCTTAGTCACGACTGGCTGTTGGCTGGCCCGCCACACTGCCCTTGGCCTGCCTCGTGCCGTACTGCAGATATCTGTCTCTGTGTCAAGACTCTAAAATGGAAGCCGAATCCATTTTGCAAAAGAAAGTTGTGCTGTCTCTAGGGTTGGGAACCGAGAACCGGTTCTGCTTTTTGAAAAGAACCAGAACTGTAAGAAATGTACAAGTTTCGGTTCCGAAAACTTTGTGACCAAGTGCCTACAGAAGCCTCGCACTGCGTCTCCAACAGCATAAAAAACCCTTCACCACGACTCTACTCACATTAAAAACACTGCAAGTTCTCACCTCCTACCACAAACAAACAAAAACTGTGCACGGTGTTTCGTCTGACTGTACACGTACTGGCAGTGCGCAGCTCCTGCCACAAATAAATAAAAATTATATTTGTCATTCATATAAACACTGACTTCAACTTGGGCCACTAAATAAATAGACTGCTATTGCTAGGTAAGTATGAGGGTTAGATTATTTAGTGTACAGGTCATTTCAAGAGTGATGAACAAAGTGATGGAAAATATTTATTTTCATGCATTTTAAATGTTTAAAAATGTGGAAGCCACTCATTGCATCACACCATCTCCTGACTGCATTATTATTTGTAAAAAAATAAAATAAAAAAATAAAATAAAAATAAAAAAAGGGAGGGGGGGGGGGCTTTATGGAGTGTGTATACATGGTTATATGTACAGTTTATATTTCATTAATTTAGGGAAATGAACAAGTGTCTTAGCCCTCAAGGGACTTTTTGGCCAACCAGCTTATTCCTGCTTGAAAAGCAAAATGTTGTTGATAGTGTAAAAAACATCTACTTTGAAGCACATGCTGATTGATGGACTAGCATTACTCAACATTACTTACTACCGTACAGCATCACTACATTCAATGAAGGTAAAATAGTAAAAATAATAATAATAATAATAATAATAGTTCATTTAAATGAATTAAAATTTCTTACGATACCCAACCCTAGCTGTCTCTGCTTCTTGTTTATCTCTGTGTTCATTCATTTTATCATTCTAACATGATTCTACAGATGTGCTAAAAGATTGATGACTCACATGGAACTGTGGACTTTCTTTAGTGATAGCGGTGCAGTGCAGTGATAGGCTAATGATGACTCAAGCCTCATTCAGACTGCATGATTTTTGCCCGATTTTGCCATGATCTGCTTGACGTAGGGTGTCGTGGGGATTTGTATTCGACAATGGGCATTGGGACGCACGATTCATTGTCCATTGTCAGGTTTTCTGTCTTTTTTGGACTTTTCTGATGACACGACAGGGCAAAACACACTGTTTGCTAGACATTGTTTGTTTACGCACGTAGCACCTTCTGTCTGGTCTCACGTTATTAATGACAGCATGCACGTTGTTGATGATGGCATGCGAAGAATGGTCGGGTAGTATCTTATATTGTTTCTTGTTCACGACACAACAAGATTTTATGAATCAAAATCGCATAATCTGACACAGTGTAACATCGTTCTTGTAATTTTTACGTTTTTTTTTTTTTTTTTTTCAGGGAATGAATAGCTTTTCTTATGGTTATGTGCTTCTATGCCAGATTTATTTATTTTTTAAAGTAGGGTAGGTGAATTTGGAGATGCGGCGTTGGTGGAAAGTTTAATGCAACGCTGTCAGACTATCTGAAAGTGACGTGACATACAGCCAAGTATGGTGACCCATACTCAGAAATTCGTGCTCTGCATTTAACCCATCCGAAGTGCACACACACAGAGCAGTGAACACACACACACTGTGAACACACACCCGGAGCAGTGGGCAGCCATTTATGCTGCGGCACCCGGGGAGCATTTGGGGGTTCGGTGCCTTGCTCAGGGGCACCTCAGTCATGGTATTGAGGGTGGAGAGAGCGCTGTACATTCATTCCCCCCAAATACAATTCCTGCAGACCCGAGACTCGAACTCACAACCTTTGGATTACGAGTCCAACTCTCTAACCATTAGGCCACGACTTCCACACCTCATGTCTCATTCACTGGTGAGAAAACATTACAGTACAAAGCGCATAATATTACAATAATAACGCCTTCCATTCTCGCTTGGTCTGCAATAGCGTAACGGAACGCGCTTATGACGTGGCATGTCTGCGCAAACAGGGTGCGTGGAAGTACATACATTATCAGGCAGGCAGGATAGCCTATCGTAGCCCTTGGACCGAGGAATATGATTGGACAAACATTTTATGGTCCTACACCCTCCACAGAAAATATACATTTAGACCACTTAACTTAGTGATTGCTGTGGGGATGTGAGTAGACTTTCAACCAGCATAACAAAAAATGTTTTTGAACCAAATCAGCTACCCTGCCTTTAAGTCTTAAGTCACTTTTTCAATTATTATTATTAATATTACAAACGAGATTCGATGAGCCTTTGCCAAGATTTTTTTAGCTGCTAACTTTGCTTTCAAGTCATATTTTTTTAATTTACAAAAAGAAAATCTTTTTTTTCTTCTTTGCACCTTCAGTGATTAGCACAGGTGTTGCATATGATTAACTTTGATGAGAGCAATATTGATTGTCCACTTCATTTAGTCCACAGATCTTTCCTATAGCATTATGCGAAGGACACCATGTCGGTGAATGCCATTGCTTAAAGAGATTGATGCATCCAGAGAGGGCCTAAAATAGTTTAGCAGGTGGAAGGTCAGATGGTTTTCAGCGATGAGTCCAAATGATATTCTTGAAAACTGTGAAGAAAACAGAAGGCTCATTCTTCAGCGTTCCAGACACAAATTGGATGCACAAAAGGAACACTGTGGGTTTTTTGTTATGCCCTCCGCAATTAAATTCTCGATCAAGAGTTGTGGAGGTCTAATAGACACTTTCATTAAACTATAAAAAAGACAGCGATTCACTGAAGGTAATGCACAATAGTTTTAGGTCACACTCTTCAGTAATGAATGACAAATTGTATCATATTTAGCTGCAATAACAGCTTTTCTTTTTTCAGCATGAAAGCTCAGTGATCTGTCGGCAGCCTCTGTGGAAATTAGTGGTAATGAGAAACATGGCAAGTTTGGCTAATCACACTTTATTGGCTAAAGAGAATGAACATAAAACATGCAAACATCAACATGAGTGAAAATAGAAGTTCTTTTCTCCTGAAAGTTCTGTACTGGCTGCTATTAATGTGAATTTGTTCAGCTACTGTAGCTACGGTATTGAAGCATGATATGTTGCTATTATATCCAGCATTCCTGTAGCTCAAACAGTGGAGCATGTTGCTTGCAATGGCAAAGGATTCAAGGCCATGGAACCCTAATATGTCTGCTGATAGACGGATCCGCTGATAGACGCGCCTTTTAAACGCCCCCGTGTGTATCTGTGTAAGCATGAAGCGATGATCATTGTAGCCAATCACAGTCATATCTGTTGAGCATGTGAACATAATGGCCAATCAGAGCCTTTTAAGAATCCGCTCAGAATGCTAGCAGAAAATGCTGGCATTGTCACATTTTTAACATTTCAAAAAACTTTGAAAATCCTCTTCTGGTGTTCTACTGAAAAAGTAACAGCACACAGGTTTGGACCGAAATGAGGGTATGTAGTACAATTTTTATTGTGGTTAACATTAGTTTCATTTCCAGTTTCCAGAACATTAATATTTGTTAAGTCAGTACATAACATTAGCGGGAGTTGACAGAAACACCATCTATGGCACTATGATCTGTTGCCCAAGGAAAAAGTGGGGAAAAAAAACTGTGACCATAAGAGTGCAAAGAGAACTGAAAGAAACATCTACATGTGTGTTTCTGACTTTACCCGGGTGGTGGAATCGTATAATCCCATGATCCGCGTGACCTCCTTTTTATTTTTCATGTGTAATGGGATTGGCCGAGCTCAAGCTCTGCAAGGGCAGCCGTAATGGCGGTTTAGATCTTATATAAGCACCTCATAACTGGAGTGAAAGTTAAGGGAGGAAGAGAGGGCAGGGCTCTGCAGCTGAAGAAAACATCTCTCCAATACACTCTTTAAGTGAGACCCGTGAGAACTCTTTTCACTCAAAGGGCCAACAAACTGGTGTGTTCTCCTCAGGGGAAGTCAAACATTAGGCCCTTTGCTCTATCAGTCCAACACATGTGATTTGTATGTGACATTGGCTAGACTTCAGTGTACATTGTACTAGGGCTGTGCGATTTGGGGAAAATATTTAACTGCGATTTTTTTGACTGATATTGTGATTTGATTTGCGATTTTAATTTTGCAAAGTCAAGCTTCAGCTTAATATTGTCAGTAGTGTGCAGCACAGTATGGGTATCGTTACCCTGCTGAAAAAAACAAACAAACAGCAAAAAAACAAAACAATAGAAACCATCTCAGAAATTATTGTGGTTTCCATTAAAACAATTAAAAAATGAATTTTGTAGTGTGTTTTGGGCATTATTTCAAAAGGAATTACTGTTGTTTTATTGTTTCCCATCTGACAGATTACATCCCACCAATAGAATCCAACAAATACCAGTAGACACCATTATAGTTTACATTAAAGCCAATATAATTCCCATTATAACCCTTAAATCCATAAAATTTTCTATTTTGTTTTGGGAGGTGTTCTATTGTTTTGTTTAGTTTTTTTTCAGCAGGGAAATATTATAATGGTAATACTACTTTTATAGAATTTATTTAATTACTGAATTTCACAGTAAAGATTATTTTATTTTGTGTAAAGAACTATTACTTTAGTCAGTTATCAAAGTAGGCCTATTACATAAGTTACATAGGTTGATTTATTCATTTTTAAGTATTTGGGATTTTAAGATCAAGTGGAAAATGTGCTGAATTATTCCTTTCATCCAAATGAAATTAGCAAAGCTAATGAATTTACACTTGTTTTAAATGCGGAGCCAGGCACGAGTTGACACAGGTTGCACGCGTGTCTAGCCTCGTCCATATTGCCAGATGCGCTCGTGGAGACTTGCGGTGCCGAGCTGCGTGCGAGTATAACCGAGCATTACAAGACAGACTGCATGTGTGCGGCAAGTGTAAACGGCTCCTCCGTGAGACACGGCAGAGAGGAGCGAGTATAAGAAGCATTCAGAGACACAGGCTGTGTGTGCGGTCTTCTGAATTGGGAATAGCGAACATGCATTATAAACTTTTTTTCAAATTAGAAACTGTTGGGGAGATAAAATGTGTGATATAACGTTCATGTTCTTATAAAAAGATCTAAAAAAATCATCTTTTATTCTCCGGTACTGAAAGCAGAACCAATAAGGGAGCTCTTGATACGTGTTGTGACAAAGCTCTTGCAAATTAATGTTACCTTTTTTGTTTGGCATCTGTCATTTTGAAGCTGAAGTAATCTCATATTACATAAGTTTTTCTTTAGTATTAATTATCGATCTGACCATTTAGACGTCATAATCACACACACTCTCTCTCTCCTGCTTTCTGATTTATTTATTTTTTTTAATGGTGTGTGTTTACGCAGTTGGCTAGAGCAGTGCTGATTGGGGAGAACGGAGGTGCGCTCACTCCAATGTTTACCAAGAAACCAACTCAAAAAAAGCAGTCATGCATATGCTCTGGAACAGAGTAATATCGCGTCCACATCGCAGGCTTTGCGATTAGCAAACCACAATGTCTCAAAATCGCGATTGTGATTCGATTTCGATTAATCGCACAGCCCTACATTGCACTCAGGGCTCGACATTTCTAAGGAGCACTGATGTTAGTTTTTAGGCAAAGTTTTTTTTTTTAAGACTTCAACATTGATGTTTCACAATAGAACATGTACATTTTAGTGGTGTGAGGTACTGACAAAAAAGATACAGTGCTGTCCACTAATATTGGCCCCCTTGGTAAATATGTGCAGACATGTATTAAATATAGGCGGCTGTGAAAATAAATTTACATTGTTTATCCTTTTGATCTTTAATTCCAAAAAGTTTACAAAATTCTAACCTATCATTGAAGTAAAACAATGGAAAGTGGGGGGGAAATCTCATTATGAAATAAATGTTTTTCTCTAGTTCACATTGGCCAGAATTATTGGCACCCAATTACTGGAACATCCTTTTCCCAAGATAACAGCTCTGAGTCTTCTCCTGTAATACCTGATGAGTTTGGAGAACACCTGACAAGAGATCAGAGACCATTCCTTCATACGGAATCACTCCAGATCCTTCAGAGTCCCAGCTCCATGTTGGTGTTTCCCCTCATCGGTGGTCATGGGGTACTTTTTTTTATATATCCCTGGTAGGTTTGCTGCCAAAAAGCTCTTGAGAAAATCAGGTATTGCTTGATACCACACCGAATCTAATGAGACCAAAACATTTTTGGCCAAACTGTTATTGGCAAAAAGGACTGTACGTTCAAAAAGAAAACAGTGTACGTTCCTTCAGGTCAGGCTTGTAATGAGAGGAATTATAGCCTAACTTCCCTTTTGGCAGGCTCTTTGTCGAATTTGTTGATGCAATATATAAGAATGATTTGGTCTGTCAAAAATCTTCTGATAACTTTTTGCCAGCATTGTCTGAATATGGTCACGGAAATCCGACATGGTTTCATAGTTTCATATCTCATTAAAAAAAAAAAAAAAAATCATATTTCAGTATGAATTTTTTAATGCCCATTTCAAACTCAATTTCCAGTAACACTTTACAAAAAGGTTCCATTGGTTGACATTAGTTAACATAAACTAACAATGAAAAATACGTTGAAAGCATTTATTAATCTTTGTTAATGTTGATTCTAATAATGTTAACAAAGGTGAATAAATACTGTAACAAATGTATTGCTCATTGTTAGTTAATGTTATTTAATGCATTACATGTAGTTAACAAATGGAACCTTATTGTTAAAGTGTTACCCAATTTCCTAGCACTAGTTGTGCAATTCTAATTGCAGTGTAAAATGCCTTCATGCCGCCTCTGAACAGTCTTTGTAAATATACCTAAATGTCACTTCAGATGCAGCTTCTGAAAACAATATTATGTCCACATGGTAGCCTTAAAAGTTTGTGTAATAAATTCTATGTTGAATCAAGATTTGATTCTTTCCAAAGCCTTTTTTTTTCTCAATGAACACAAACATTCCTTTAAATGATCCTTTGGGGGGTAATTTCTCAGCAGTTTGCAAATATGGCTGTTATGAAACTAGCCTTTCCTGTTGGACGAGCAGTCTCAGTGATAACAGCCCCTCCGTTTGACCAAAAATTCATACTGTATGTATCATTATCATATTTTATTTACCACTTACCCGTGATTCACATGGAGTTGCTCTTGAGAATGAAGATAAAAAGGTCCTGCAGAAAGACTCAAAATTTATTTTTATTTTAGTTTGTTTTTTGGGTCTAATAGCTGTAAAATGTTCCAATTTGATTTAACAAAGTTGTTTTGCACATTAGCACGTTGGTTAAGGCATTGTTTGGATGAGACACTTTGCCTAAGGAAAAAGGCTAATGTTATTATAATTTATTAAACACATGGCACTTATTTGTGTCTAATACTTCAGAGAATTGAACGTTTCTGTGAATGGCACCGACTGTATACCACATGTCAGGTCCAATTTCCCGAATATATTTACTTAGTTTTGGTACATGCTCAGTGTGCGAGAAATGTTTCAAAATGTTCCTCTTCAAGAATCTCAGGATGTGTCATGTCACTGAGGAGCGTGTGCTCAGCTGTATCTGCTAGTGCGCTTGGTTCTCGGAGAAGAGTATCTTTTAACGTCTTGCTGTGAGGAACGTCTCCCAAAAATAAACATTGAGTGAGGAGGGAGCGCCTCATATAGGATCACATGTAATGTAGCCTCGCTACTCTAACATTTGGGTGAACAGTTTGCATTTTTCATAACCATATATGTATCTTAAGTACAGTTTGCAATGCAGGCTGCAATATTAATAATGTTCATTTTTTTTGTCTCTTAGAAATTCATATTTGACAGTAGCTTGAGTTGACAGTTGTAGTAGCTTGAGTTATGATGCAGATATAAATTTATTATTCATCATTTTTATATGGTGAAACTTCATTTTTATATTGTGAAATATAGTTATTCTGACTGTTTTATTAAACCATTAGTTTAAATGATGGCGATTTGTAGATTTAAAAACCTTCTGACTGTATAGTTGTGCACAGTGTTTCTGCTGTTTGTCAGCACTGTTTCATCCGGCTTTAAACTAGTATAAATTACCACTCAGAGACTTACTATTAGAACGCAAAGAAACGTTACAGTCTGTGAAGTGCTTTAGAGCTTCATGGAGGCACAAATGAATTAGCATTATTTTCACCATCAGTGGTGCCAAAACACTTCAGTAGTTCATAGTTAAAGTTTTGAAGTGTTTAGTTAGCACAGACACGGGTTATGATCGTTGCACTTTTCTCCTCGGCCTGCAAACAGGGAGGCGGCAACTGATTGATGAGGTCATTGAACTGCATTCTCCTGGTGCGGAGCTGTGTGTGTTTGTGTCGAGAAGATCTCAGTTTCTCAAAGGACTGTTATGCAAGCCGAGAGTAGAAGGAAATATGTCAAGAAGAGGACAGGTTTGCAGTCACACACCACCTGCTGGATGGAGCTCAAATCGACATCCCAAAAGTCATGTGGGGAAATCAACAAACCCTGCAGGCACAGCCTCGGATTGGCAGCATCGGATTATAACTCCAGTATTAGAATCATTTGTTGATTTGTGCAAACCAGCAAAAATGTAACACAATTTGAAATATGACTGATCTTGTACAAACACGTCATTTTTAAATGGTGTACTAACTAGGGTTGTCTAGATACTCTAATCACAGACCAGCTTAAGTATCACAGCACCATTGAATCAGCTGTTTCTTATACTGAATGTGATGCATTCTGCTGTTAAATTAATTCTTTACAGTTTGCACAAGGATTATTATAATTAATACCATTACATGTGTGTGGAATAACCAGAATTTGAACTTTAAATTTTACATTTTAATTTTATACCATGCTCACTGCATTTATTACAATGGTTATTTTTGCTTGGGGGGGGGGGGGGGGGTTAGGGGGGGGTTAATGCAGTTAATTGTGTTACTTTTCATTTGCGTTCTCATTTGAATCTTTTCTCTTTTTATTTGAAACTTGATGCATGCAAACCAAAAGATCAGATTCCTAATAATAAGTCTAGCATCAGTGCAGACTACAGTGTTAGTCTTGTGCAGTGTGAAGCATTGCAGTCCTTGTTTGTTTATTATTTTAAGTTACTGCTGACATAACTTTGTTTAAAATATGAGCAAATAATATTAGTACTGTACATGAAGTGGCAGTTATGCTAGTGCTGTTTTCATAATACTACCCATTATTTCCACATTGATTTATTTGTGACGGCCCGCCATAATATTAAACTTTTAAAATGGATAAAATAATACTTCAGTGTAGAGCTGCAGTTGATGCATTTACTGGCTCAGCACATCTCTCTCACATGACAGCAAAAAAATTAAAACATGGGAGTGTCTCTTAATACGCGTTCCCATGGAAACATCATTACTCACAGATGTTTCTGATGGAGAATAACACATATGACATTATTACTGTCATTAATTGTTGTGCAGTTCAAAAGACATTTTAATACCATTAATATGGAATTTAATAATGTTAAAATCAAATCGATTAATCGCATCCAAAAATAAAGGTTGGTGTCATAAATATATATTACATATACTTCTCAAATATATGCATGTATGTAAAAATACACAGTACAACGTATAGGCATGGGCCGGTATGAGATTTTGATGGTATGTTAACCTTAAGCAAAAATTTCACGGTATCACGGTATTGTTGTTACAGCTCTGAAATGTGTTATTTTTGAATGACAGGGTTAAAAAAAAAAAAAAAAAAAATTCCCACTGGACACAATATATTTTGTTTTTAAGCAACGTACAGAATATGAGAAACAGTCAAATTATTTTTATTATTGAATTATTACTTTATTCAACCTAAATCTGTAATTACAGTTATTTAATTTTAGTTATATAATTCATATACATATACCGGGTTTGTCCGGATCATTGCTGCGAAGAATTGTAGCGACTGGATCTGGAAACGGATGCTTGCAAAATATCACCAAACACCTTAAACACAGTATTTGTAACTCACAGGGAGAAAAAAGGTTTAAAGGAAGCGATTGCTCGTCCTACTACTCATTTGACACTGAATTGCAGTCACAGCGTAAGTGATTTTGGCTGACATCAAATGTCCCAGCTTGCCTCGCCGGTTTATAACCAGTGTCATCTTTCTAGTGACCCCTTCTAGTCTAACCACAGACCTAACTTTAGGTCAGACTTGTTGGGCTTGAGAATACAAGCATTCTTGAGAGCTAAACATGGGGCCTGGTATTACAGTATTCAGAAACCTGAAACCCTTATTGCAATTGGTGTAGTTCTTTAAATGTGTGGGAAGGTATTACTTATTGTAACAGCATATTTCTCTGCTCTGAATAGCCTGTCGATCAGCTGACAAATGGCTTAAGGTTTTCATGCAGATGGGAGCTAAATATGGCAGGGTTTCGGCATGTTGGCTAACCTGCGAGACAGTTCTGGTTACATGAGAAGGTGTCAGGGATTTGTAATACCTAAAGCAGATCATCAAAGAGGTAAAACCAGCACAAATGAAGCTGTATCGGGAGAGTGAAATCGCTCCAAACAGTTGTTGACTACCAGTGGCTTTGTGGCACTATGCCGCCAATGATTATTTAGCTGTCCTGAGCGTCTCCTGCCTGCTAATTAGTAGTGATAAACCTCAGATGGCGGGCCCCGTCATGTTAAATGCTAAATGCTGGATTACTCTACTAACACATTTTTTAAATCTGAGCAGATTTTATCTCTCTCACTCTATGTGTATATATGCACACACTGTATACAGACATTGGCAGATGTACTGTAAACATTACAATTGTAGACATTGTAAACAGACTTTGTGGTCACTATTATGAATATGGGACTGCTTGATGTAAGCTTCTTGTATTTTATATGTGTACTAAGGCAGAGTAATTGCAACAATAAAGTGAAGATAAAGTTAGAAAGCATGAATCTTGCGCTGTCAGAACGCCGGTCTATCAGTCAAGTCTGAATCAAGACGCAACCCATAGCAACGCGTCATGACAACGATATCTTCAGACTGCTGATAAAAGTAAACAATAAATAAATGATGAAACCACCCCCCTGATTGTTACAAAAGTGCACATCAAATATGGAAGCTCAAACCTGTGTGAACGCGCTACAACAAACATCACTTTTTCTTGAGCGTCATCTTTTCCTTTTAATGGGAGTTGGCAAACCCACTTAAAAGTCATGTACCGCCCCACCACACTGCACTACACCGGCATGACAGCTGACGTAAAATAAGGATCGGACTGAGGTGAGCCGATAATGATCAGTTAACAAAATGCTTGATTGGCCCCGATCCCGATCCTTGAGATAAGCTCGGGACATCCCTAGTAACAGCCTTTTAGTGATTACAAAGGGAGAGCTATTTACCTGCATTTTGTGCTATTATATATTTAGAATTGAAATAAATTCACTAATGGATTCACTCTGGATAAACATTTATCCAATATTGCCACTTGCCGCCGTTGTTTACCGTTTATTATTTCAGTTAACAGTAAAAAGTGGAGCAGGTCCGAGTAGAGGTGGGAATAGTTAGCATATTCATGGATCTGTGTACACTAAGGGCCAGATTAAGCAGCTTGCAGAAGAGCAAATCATCTTTTAGCGTTAAAATAGTAGTGTCGGGATTTATTAAAGACGCGCAGTGGACACAGTTATTTTTGCGCATGAACTTATTGAATATGCATTTGTAGGAGTTTCCCTTTCAGACGCAAAAAAATTATTAAAATGAATCACGCAACGCGATTTACTAACATTTGCGCATGTCAAATTACTGTCAAATATTATCTGGTATTTGCGCATTATTTAAAGCTAAAAAACAGCATGTCTTTTAAGGTGCAGTGTGTAAAATTTAGCGGCATCTAGCGGTAAGGTTGCAAATTACAACCAACGGCTCAGTCACCCCCCCCTTTTACCCCCTTTTAGAGAAGCTACGGTGGGCCGACACAGGAAAGATGTCATTGGTCAAGACAGCATGAGAGAGCAATGAGATTTCTGTACAAAGTTAAATTAAGGAATTATATCTCCTTGATTATTCAATAAAGCAATGTTATTGCAGATATTAATGTACTTGTTCATTGGCCAGTGTTTTATTCGCAAGAACAACAAAGTGAAGAAACGCGCTCTGTAGAGCAGTTTGTCCATTTAGGGCTACTGTAGAAACATGGTGGCGACTTCCATGTAAGGAGACCCGTATGGGATCAGAATCCCGCCAAATGTATTGCAGTCATAGATCGAAAAATAATAAGCATAAATAAAATATTTAAAAACACATGTAAAATAATAACGCACAAAACTGAAAAACAAATGCATTTTTTTAAAAAAAAAATAACAAACAACGCGGTCATTGATCGTAAAATAATAAGCGTGAATCAAAAATGTAAACACATTTAAAATTATATTTGCACAAAACTGAAACATGAATTCAAAATTTTCCAAATCGCAAACAGGTTCAGGTTTCCTGCTCATATGTTATTTTTTTGTGTGCTTTTTTTTCCCCCTGGTCTTGTTCCCCTTTGCTCTTGTTTCCACGTTCTGCGCTTGCGTTTCTAAATGTTGCAGTTAGAGTTTCATGTAAATCAGGGCGGGCTTCAGCGTCACCATTGGGCCACAAGTTCTAGATTGACAGCTGCTCCTCTAGCAAATCAGTCCAAGGGGGAGTTGACGTCACTCCGATGCGACTTGTGGCTGCTGTGGTGGCAGGTGTGTGAAGCAGAGCATGTGAGCGGAGTGGAGCGGGAGCGAGCGGGGAGCGGGGAGCGCGAGCGGGCGGGTCTTAGCGCAGAGCGGCATTTTTAAAAGGACGGAGCGTCGCTCTATTTCGCTCCGCTCACCACGAGTCTGAAGCATGCTCAGTCAAGCCTGACCCAGAATCCATCTGTCTTTTACTGTCATCAACAGACTATTTTCATTCAAAAACTTGGCTTAATAATGGAGTTCAAAAAGTAGCCTACTTCAAAAAAAAGAAAACGAGAAATCATACAGGTGTACTATTAAAAAACGAAACTAACAGTGATTTATTTATATAATTAGGCCCATTAATTCGTTTAATTTTACAGCAGTTTTTTTGTACAATTGATATAAGCCAATTTAAAATTTAATCCTGTGCGCTTCGCAAAAGTTCATTTATAAGAATGTTGGCCTAATAGTTAATTTACTTTTTAAAACGTTTATGTATATTTTTGTTTATATAATTTTTATTTTATATTATTAGGCCCATTTATTCGTTTAATTTTACAGCAGTTTTTTTTTTTTGTACAATTGATATAAGCTAATTAAAATTTTAATCCTCCTGTGCGCTGCGCAAAAGTTCGGTTATAAGAAATGTTGGCCTAAAAGTTAATTTACTTTTAAAACGTTTATGTATATTTTTGTTTATATAATTTTTATTATATATATTAGGCCCATTTTATCATTCGTTTATTTTTTTACAGCAGTTTTTTTTTTTTGGTCCGTACAATTGATATAAGCCAATTTAAATTTTAATCCTGCGCGCTGCGGCAAAAGTTCATTTATAAGAATGTTGGCCTAATAGTTAATTTACTTTTAAAATGTTTATGTATATTTTTTGTTTATATAATTTTTATTTATATTATTAGGCCCATTTATTTCGTTTAATTTTACAGCAGTTTTTTTTTTTTTTTTTTTTTTTTTTTGTACAATTGATATAAGCCAATTCAAATTGTAATCCTGTGCGCTGCGCAAAAAGTTATATTTTTGTTTATATAATTTTTATTTATATTATTATTTTTAAAACGTTTATGTATATTTTTGTTTATATAATTTTTATTTATATTATTAGGCCCATTTATTCGTTTAATTTTTACAGCAGTTTTTTTTTTTTTTTACAGCAGGTTTTGTTTTTCGTACAATTGATATAAGCCAATTTAAATTTTAATCCTGCGCGCTGCGCAAAAGTTCATTTATAAGAATGTTGGCCTAATAGTTAATTTACTTTTAAAATGTTTATGTATATTTTTGTTTATATAATTTTTATTTATATTATTAGGCCCATTTATTCGTTTAATTTTACAGGAATTTTTGTGACTAATTTGTCATTTGTAATTTGAAATAAAACATTTCTATTTGAAAAATGTTGTTGTTGCTCATTAGTGTTTAGGAGGTAAGGCTGTGGTCTAAGCTAAAAGTCATATATAGATTTTTTTTCTTTTTTGGAGCGAGCGGGGGGCGATTTGAGTGGAGCGCGAAGCAAACTGTGTTGAGCGCTGAGCGATAATGAGAGGAGCGGCGTGATGTAGCTTTGAGCGGGGGAGCGGAGGGGTGAACAGTTCCGTGAGCGATGAGCGGAGATTCTCACCGCTCCACTCCGCTCACATGCTCTGGTGTGAAGTAGAGGGTGACACGGGAGTGGATTTTCAAATCTCTCCCGTCCCACTCCCGCAAAAAAAAGATACCATCCCGTCCCAATCACACAAAAAATACTGGGGGAAAATCCCGTCCCGTTTCAATCCCGGAAGAATGACTCACGTTCCCTCCCACTATGTTGTGTTTCTTTTTGGCCGGAATCTGTCACAAAAAAAAATAAAAATAAAATACAGTACAGATCACAGCATGCCCACTTTAGTTAAATAAAAATTCAAAATGTAGTTTTTTTTGTTATTTTATTGAACTGAAAGCCATCTTAATGCACATTGTGCATTGCACACACATTAAATTTAATGTAAAACATCCATGCTAACACACACGTTTTTCTATTTTTTTTTTTTTTTTTTCATTTGAGCGTAGACATTTTCACCTGTCTATAGATTTATTTTTCATACACAGAGTTTCGAAGTTACTCCCAAAAAATAAAACTACAGAGACGACAGAAACCGCATCATTTGCTTTAATTATTTTACAGAAGCACGTTTCGTTGTTATTCTAAGTGCACACAAATGAACGTATACGGATTCGAAAGATTTATTACTTTTATCTGTATGAACAAAGATTACGGAGTATTTTAAGAGCCAGTGAGAGCACCGGTGCCTATCTGTCCTGATGTGAGTGCGCTGCTGTTCAGTTTGCGCACACACTTCAATAGCGCACATTTCCTGTGGGTTAACATTAGATTGAGCGGCCATGTAAAGTTATGACTACATACATCTTTTAGATGAAAAGCTATATTTGAGGTCTATGAATGATAGCTGGGCTTTTGGATGTCCTGCCCGATGTAGGCTACTGTATTACCACATAGACCTGCCATTAACGGTCTGTCCTTCACGCGCAGGTCATTCACTGAACCAGCCACACCAAAGCAGACAGGAGGAGAACATAAAGACACAGGGCAGGGGAAGTAGAATTGAGTTCAAAATTAAAATATAAGCCTACAGTTTATAGTTTATTTAAAAGGTAGGCTATACTTGTGTATAAAAGTTGGGGATCAAAGTGTTATATTCCGATTCCGATTCGGTCCCCGCCCACTCCCGCTGACATTTTTTCCCTGTCCCCGTCCCAATCCCGTGATTAACAGTGTGAAGATCTAGTGTGAGGAATGGATAACCAGTGTCAGAAGGCAAATCCTGGACGATCTCAGGTAATTAGCCATAAATATTTTGTTAATGGGTGACAGAAACATTCACTTTGTGTGTTATGATCTTTTCTGCAAGCTCTATGTAGTCCGACTAGGCCGATCTAGCTCTTGTCTTGTTAGTGAGCAATACTTTATATTTTAGGCAGTAGGGCTGCACTATAAATCGCACGATATTTGATGCGCAGCTTGTCAGTAAAGCCGGTTCTGTAATCAGCGGTAATTCTCCATCACCTGCGCACTTTCACATGGAGCAGCATAACGGCTCTGTGTAGTAAATGCTGCTCCATGAAAGTGCGCAGGTGATGGAGATTTACCGCTGATTACAGAACCGGCTTCACTGACAAGCTGAGCATCAAAATATCGTGCGATTTATAGTGCAGCCCTACTGCCTAAAATATGAAGTATTGCTCACTAAACCAAACTAACAAGACAAGTGTTAGCGGGCTACATATCGGCCTAGTCGGACAACATAGAGCTTGCAGAAAATATCATAACACACAAAGGGAATGTTTCTGTCACCCATTAACAAAATATTTATGGCTAATTACCTGAGATCGTCCGGGATTTGCCTGCTGACACTGGTTATCCAGCTTCACACACACCTGCCACAGCAGCCACGAGTCGCATTGGAGTGACGTCAACTCCCCCTTGGACTGATTGGCTAGAGGAGCAGCTGTCAATCTAGAACTTGTGGCCCAATGGTGACGCTGAAGCCCGCCCTGATTTACATGAAACTCTAACTGCAACATTTAGAAACGCAAGCGCAGACACGTGGAAAAACAAGAGCAAAGGGGAAAAGACCATAAGCACACAAAAAAAATAACATATGAGCAGGAAACCTGATTTTGTTTGCGATTTGGAAAATTTTAAATTCATGTTTCAGTTTTGTGCAATATAATTTTAAATGTGTTTACATTTTTGATTCACGCTTATCATTTTTCAATCAATGACCGCGTTGTTTGTTATTTAAAAAAAAAAATTGCATTTGTTTTTTTCAGTTTTGTGCGTTATTATTTTAGTGTTTTTAAATATTTTATTTATGCTTATTATTTTTCGATCTATGACTGCAATACATTTGGCGGGATTCTGATCCCATAGACCCGCGGTGGATGTAGATAGAAATTGCTCAATCTAAGGTAATGAAAACATAACGGTTCATTAAGTAAGGTCTGAAAACATAGTTATGTATATTATATTGCATTTCTCTCAATAGATCTTTGTAAATATAATACATTGCACCTTTAAAGCAGATGCTAATTTGCGCTCCTCTTGGTAGATTGTGTTGTTCATTATGAAAATGATCTGGCTGCATCTGTGTTCTTTAATTTGTGCATTGGCAAAAATTTCCACTTTCATTAGTGCTTTTTTTGGAATTGCGCCTTTGCTAGAATTTGCCCTGTTTAGTAAATCTGGTTCTAAATGAGGTAAAGGTGTAGAGTTATATTCAAGCCATAAATTATTTTTATGGAGAAAAAAAAAAAAAAAAAAAAAAACATTTAAATATGTCATTTTGATTATCAAAGATGAGTTTTAAGGGATAAAATTAGTGCCTGCAGGGGAACTTACAGCTAGGTATCATGCACTTGCCGACTTTATTAAAAGGACCTCATACTCTAAATGATACACTACCAGACTTTCAGGCTGTTCTGAATGCAACAAACTCACACAGAAACACACATCTCATTGTTAGGAGATGCATGAAATAATGTTATAAAATTGGCTCAAATATCAAACATTTTAAATCTTCGTATCGATCGCGTGTGTTTGGAGTCTGAAGATAAGAAAATATATATAACGTCACAAATTTATTTTCTTTAAGTATGCATGATATATTGGTACCATGTTGTTAGCTGATATTACTTATCATTATATGTTTTTTTAATGTAATGGTTTGTAGACGATTTGATTTCGGATACAAACTCCCACAAACCTTGGTAAATCACCATTTGATTAATTTAAAAACTTAACTTAAAAAAATTTACTTTAAAACTTTCAAATTTAAATGGGGAAACTCCTACAAGTTGGCTTATCAACTATAAAACAGGAGGAGAAAATGCTTCCCATCTTGTTTCATCTAATGTGTCTACTTTGGTGCAAATTGCGCTTGGTAAAAGCAAGCTAACTTTAAAGGTGCTGTCTGTAGGATTGACAACCGAGTGGTTGAACTAGGTATTGCAGTCCAAATTCAAATATTGGAGAGCGTTTTTTTTTTTCACCTGGCCCCTCCTCCTCAGACTTGACGCAACGCGCAGGTGGCCGAGCGAGCACCAACAGGAATGAGCGCACTTGACGATGAATGGTGCTGAAATACAATTGGGTAAACTGGCAGTGTGTGCGGGGTTTCACAAACCCAAAACAGAGACCCATACATTCCGACCCTGAACGAACATTTTTCTAAGGAGAATAAACTGACTGTAGCATTGTGTTTCAGATAAACACAGTATGTTTCTTAAATATGTCTAATATTACATGACAACAATATGTTAAAAACAAAGGGTTTCCTTTTTGGTTTTTATTTATTTTTTAAAATGTATTGTTATTATTTTTTACATTTTGTGTACAGACGACAGCGTTATCGAATTGACCCCCACATTCACACAGATCCACGAAAAACAACTAAAAAATGCTGTATTATTTTTTCCAGGCCAGTAGTTGGCGATGTTACTTTGTTTTTTTTTTGTTTTTGTTTTTTTTTTATGTTTTTGTAGTTTACACAGATTATGAACTATTTATTGTTTTTAAAAGTTTGTGTTTTCAGCCCCCCAAAACACCCTTGTCATGTAAATGAACAGCAAAATGCATACGAACGTTTCGGTTTTTAGTTGAAAATGGTGTCGTGTAAACATTTATTATTTAATACCCTGATGGGTTGATATCTAATGTAATATCTGGGTCGGATTGTATACAAGTTATGTATTTATATATTACATTTTATTTGAAATGTCTTAAACCGTCCCCCCTTATTGTTTTTTGTGTCTCCAACTCTTTGACCACAGTAAAAACAAGGCCTGAAAGCGAGCGCCTCCAGTTTCGTCTGGATCAGGTCAAGCCCGGCGGAAACACCCATAAGATCTGCCTGGTGTGCTCCGATGAGGCCTCTGGGTGTCATTATGGGGTGTGGCTCACCTGTGGCAGCTGCAAAGTTTTTCTTCAAAAGAGCCGTAGAGGGTGAGTCTGCGCGGACACACATATATACCCTTCATGTTCCTGTTTTGACAGTAGTTCTGAACTCAGTGTGACTAGCCCTGGGATGATAAATCATTTGAATCTCACTTTTATTAAAGCCACTTTTTTTCCCCTTTTCCCCCCTTCTCTCGCTGAACAACAACAGGTTATTGCATGTACCGCTCAAGGTTGTCCGTGTCAAATAGATTTTGATTTAGCGTTTGATGGCTGATAAAATAATGCTTGTATATAGCCACCCAAAACATTGTATTGGCTTTTAGTTTATGTCTGTTTAGGTCATATTAAAATGTGTGAATTTAATTTTGGAATGTCTATTAAAAATTTACCAGATGAGCACCTTACCATGTTACTAGATATATACTTGTATCTTCTTGCCCCAAGCTTCCATTTCAACAGGAAATACATCAAACAGACAGGAAAACTTAAAACTATTAATAGTAATTTTATGGTAGCAAATGAGTGTCACAGAAAATGAAAAAAAAAAAAAAAACATTTATTAAAAGTATAAAAACATTTATTTCACGCAGTATTTAATAACAGAAAATGTACACTGTCAAATTTGAGATTCTAATGATTACGATTAATCAGCCAGTACAATCTTAAAATGGCTATATCGACTTGTATTTAATCATATTTACTTATCCATTGTCTGTTATTATTTCTTCCTGATATCTCCTGATAGGTGGATTTATTATTGTAATATTTATGTAAATCCATTTCCTGCTTGTGTTCAAAATCATGGAGTAGCTGGGGGTCTAAAATGCTTCATTTTTCTAGGTTAATATTTTTTGTTCATTAAAAATTATATTACTGCAATAATTTGAATTGAAGTTGAATCAATTTCTTTAGACATCCCCCCCACCCATAATGGAAGCAGAAACTGCCATATAAGCAATGATGAAGCAAAAACCATATGAAGCTTTGATGATCCATGTTATTCAGCATGACTTGAGAGTGTTCCCAAGGGCATTTGCAGCAGGGAAAATTTGACCTTTAGTACAGTCGTGTCATATGGCATTGTCACAAAAATCACGTGACCTAGCAAATAGTTGCAGAGTCTGAAATAATTTTTTCATTTATTTTGGCATAATGTTTTCTTTTGCAAGAATGTTTGGCATAATATTTCTTTTTCATTTGTTCATCATAGAGGTTTTCACCCCGCCATATTTTCCCCATAATAGAATCATTAACACAAAGCACTTACAGAGTGTGCTTTTAAATCACTATCCTTTGAATATTTTTTTGTGATCTACTCCATCAGTCATGGTTTACTGAAACCTTAGCAGACAGTATGATCAGCTTGCCTTAATTAGACATGGAAAAGAATCACATTGTCAAGTCAGTGTGGTTTCCTGCAGAGGGTGTGTAATACTTGAGATGGATATTTCCCGTTATGTTTGGAGCACAGACATATTCTAGAAAAAGAGCACGCAGCAATAAAGACTCATGTGCTTGGCTCCTTGACAAAATTCCCTCCTGTTTTTAAGTGACATGCTCCATCTGAGCACTGAAACCAGAGTCCAAGCTCTGCATGATATTGCTACAGTATCCACTCCACTGGCATCCCTCTACCATCCGTTCTTCTATAGAGCTCGACAGTGGCATTTCGAAAAGTAAAAAATCCAATTCATTTTCACCTCAGGAATTAGATTATGCATAAAGCTTTCGAGGACAGACGTCCCTGTGCTCAGAAGAGATGCTGTTTCTGTAGAACCATGCACAGAACAGTCAGGTGCGCATTGCATTGATAGGAAACCATGGGTAATAGCCAAAGTCCTAGAGAAGACTTCCATTAATCCACAAATTAGAAAAGTATTTGATTCTAAATCATTTGTGCAGTTGTCGAGTTAATATATGATTGTTTTATGATCATAAACTCAGTGATTCTAAGTCAAGAGGTTTCATGGGTGTAAGCATGGCCATTTGATTGTTCATAATCAAAGCAGTGCTTTATGGGAGTGCAAAGCTTAATTTGCCTTACATAAAAAAAAAAGTCAAGTAAACAGTCTTGTCTTTTTTTATGATATGATTCATTTGGTAGCTGATTGGTTTTGATTCATGCCTTCAGTCTTTTAACTGAAAATGAATGCTTTAGAAGCAAGACTGCTAAAAGTGCACTGCTACACTCTAGAGTGCCAAGAAAATTTGTGAAAAAAAACAAATATACCTTTCTCGTTGGTCTCCACTGGAAAATGAACATTTCTGTTGGATGCCGATGATTATATGCTGATATGTGATCAGTAAGTAATTTGCATAATGATTTGGCATTCAGATCTAACAGAGGGTACAGGTGTAGAAAAATTTAAAATTAAATTAAAGGTACAGTTAGCAGACAGTGTTACACAAGCGATCTGACAGTAAGGCCTACACATAATCAGTATAAAAGGTTACGTTAGCTTTTCTATAAACATAAATGGCTTTTTATGTAACCGGTTTTAACAAAAATGTTTGGTTTAATGCTGGCTAAAATGGCAAATCACTTGGTTTATACTTCTGATGTTAAACATCAGATTATGATTTGCATTTAATATGTGTAGAGACTAATTGTGCGGGCTGGTTAGGACACTGTTTAAAAGGTCAGAGCGATGAGTGAAAAACATCGGACTTGTAAAATGTGTTTTTGTGTGTCAAGAAGCTTTGAGATTTCAGGGAAAAGAAGAATATGTAAGTCTACTTTATGCCAAATAAATAACAGATATGAATGGGTCCTGCATAGAGGATTTGGTTACACTTTAGTTGGGGGACTGATTGCTCATTATTAACTAACTGTTAACTATTACTTTTGCCTCAAATAAGACTCCTAATTTGTATACTTATATAATAGTAAGGGAGTTGGTAATTTTAGGTAAGAAGACGGTGCATTATGGATCTAAAATATGGTCATGCAGAATAATGCATTATATTATGTGCTTTAAAGTACTAATAAACAGCCAATACGCTAGTGATATGCATGCTAATAAGCAACTAGTTAATAGTAAGAATTGGTCCATAATTTAAAGTGTTAACAAGGATTTTTCGTATTTTAAACTTCATAGTTTGCAACCAAACTGAAATGAATTGCTTTTGCTAACTAACTTCACATTTTTGTGTCAGCATGACACTTAAAGAGGAATGAGCTGTTGTTTTCAGCAGCTTGAACAACATTTATATCTGTTATTTTTGTTTTTCTGCTCTCCCTGATTTCTTCGGTTGCTCTGGCAATGGTGACAGGATTGGATTCCGAGCGCGACACAAAACGCAAGATGGGTAAATAAATTCACCTTCAATAATGCTTTTGCTTCCAGTTTCAGGCGACCCACAAGGCACCTGTGTTAAAATGCTCTTCAGTCTTATAGTAATAATCACCAGTATCAGTAACACTGACCTCAATGAAACTCAATTACAGCGAGGAAAAGAATCACCTACAGACACTGGCATAAATTAACTGTTTTTTATTAAGGGCCAATATTGCCAGATGGACTTGATTTTCGTCAAGGGCACTTTTACCTTTATCAGGATATCTATCATATCTATCCTTCTATCTATCTATCTATCTATCTATCTTATTTATCTATCTAATATATATGCTAAATAAATGGCAAGTCTATATAGTAATTATAAGCAATATACTAACCTTGTGAGTGTTTTATGTTCTTTTTTCAGAGCTGATTTTTTTTGTTGTTGTTGTTCTCCAAAAAAAAAATCATAGCTTATAATAGCAACTGCAACACAGCCTCGCCTCTATAAAGTAAATATGTTTATACATGTAGGCTATTATTTTTTCACTTGTGGTTGTCCTTTTTTCACGCTAGTTTATTTCTGACCCTCTTCAAAAAGCATGCTAACGGCAACTAGTTTATTAGTCACTAATTTGCATTCTGATAATCATATAGTTGCACTTCTCTGGATTTTGCTTGCACCACAGATAGTCCCCTCTGAGTTTGCTGTATGACTGCATTAGTATATTGATCGTGATTTTTGCTGATGTGTCATGACCATGACTAATGGAAAGACACTTGAGTCATAGTGCTTCAAGCCTGCTAAACATGTTTGAAGTGTGACATTATTGGTTTTATTTCTGACCTTTAATGCAAAAGAAATGGCTTGGAGCGGTGGTCTTGGCGGGGATGAAGTATAAGGATAAGGATTGGCCTTTTGGTGAATTTTTCCTTGACTTTGCTTCAGCACGGAAAAATCGAAATTTCGTTGAAAGGCAGACAGAAATGGATTTCAACAGTGCTCTGTTTTGTAAGTGTGTCAAGTAAAACAAAGTCAGGTTCATCGAAGTATAATCCAATTAAAGGACACCTGTCAAAGCAGCATCAGACAGGAAGTAGTTGATTGACATGCAGAGTATGAAGTCACACTGTGGAAATACTCCTAATATTTCAAGGTAGTGATAGCCAGAGCAACAGATTAATTTAACCATAAACTCTAACAAATTTGAGTGAGGTTTATTGGTTAAAAAAAAAATGAAAAATAAAGCTCTCTGTTGTCACAAGGTGCTGTTGTCACAACCTGAATGCAGTTCCGATGCCTGTCAGTTTTTTTTGGTTCCCTGGAACGTTCTGGCATATTCATTAAATAAAATGTAAAAATTACGGTGGCCGAGAAGGGCAAAACAGATTACAATTATGAAAACAAAATAACAAATTACAAACGCAAACGCAAATCTAAAAAACAAAATAACAATTCAGAAAACATTATAACAAATCAGAAAACACATGACAAATTCGAAAACAAAATAACAAGTCAGAAAACACAACGACAAATCGGACAAACTAGAAGAGGTAGGTATAGTCTGAGACAGCGCCATTGGTTTGGGATTACTCACCACTGACTGGACGAGACATCTGTCAAAGTATACAGAAATAACCAGCAGAAAAACAGCAGAGTCGTGGTAGAAAGTTCGGAGATGGTCTTAAAGTAGCTCGGTTTAAATGTATTGTAATAAATTGTGCTTACTATGGAATAAAACATACGGAATGTCTATTTACACTTTGTGCAAATTATCTGCCTTATTGGCATTTTGGTATCAGTATTTTGTCAGCTCCTGTGGGTGCAGATGGTTTAAGCGTCTTCTCTTTAGCTTTTAGACTGATCGACACCCGGGTTGTTCGATCCCCACCACTTTTTGCCGAACTTTATTTTCTCCCTTTTCAAATTTCGTGTTAGCAATGGATTTTATTTACACTAAGTGAAAATAGCAGTATTTTTTTAGCAATATGTTATTTACACTAAGTGCAAATACCTGTTTACACTGTATCAAAATAGCAGGATTTTCTGCTATGTATACTACTTGTTGCAAATAGTGGCAATTATCTGCACTTCAGTATTGCAGTACATTATAAAAAAGTATGCAATAATAACGTATTGAGTGTAAATTATAATTTTAATTCAAATTATTAAATGGATGCTACCTTATGGTTACAATAAAGCCCTCCCTACACCTGCACCTACACATACCCTAAACCTACCCTATACTTTATTTTCTGAATTGTTGTTGTGTTTTATGAATTTGTTATTTTGTTTTTTTAGATTTGCATTTGCGTTTGTAATTGTTATATTTTGTCTTCATAATTGTAATCTGTTCTGCCCTTCTGGCCACCGTAAAAAAAATAGCCATTAGAGAAGATTCTGGATAGCTTCTTACTAAAACCTCCTTGGCAATGGTTTTGGTTGCTGAAAAATAGAACGAAGAGGCACAGAAACCTCTTTTAGTTGCGCTGAATACTGTATTTGGCTATTGCATGCTTGATATGCTTTCAAAATGAACAATTCTGCAAGTTGGGTCTCTACAGACTGTGGATGGCATGTTCTCCACACCACAATGGAGAAATGCTTAAAGGTCGTTGGCTGAGTGGTTGGCAGGTCGACTGGTTGAGGGTTGGCGTTTGATTATTCATCTGTTTTGGCTTATGATTCTGTACTAATTCCAAAGATGTCTGGCTTTGAAGATTTTTTCAAAGCTTTTTGAAGTTTTGGATTCTCTCGAATAGGAATGAATAAAGATGTGATGGTTTCTGCTGGCATGGAGCTGAATGGATTTTATGTGGATAGTTTAGCCAAAACTATAATTATTACATAACACATACATATTATATGTGTTTGTGTGCGTGTGGTGTGGTGTGTGTGTGTGGTGTTGTGTATATGTATGTGTGTGTGTGTTGTGTGTGTGTATATATATATATATATATATATAAAATATATATAATATACACACAATCACACACACACACACACACACCACACATACGTTTTTGAGTTAATTATTATTATTGGTCACACTATAATTCTTTATTTTTAAGGTCCAGTTCTTACTATTAACCAACCATTAACTATGACTTGCCTCAATAATCTCCTAATTTGCTGCTTATTAATGTTAGTAATGTAGTTGGTTAAGTTTGGGTATTGGATAGGATTAGGCATGTAGAATATGGTCGTGCAGAATATGTGCTTTATAAGTACTAATATACAGACCAATATGTGAAATAATAGGCATGCTAATAAGCAACTTATTAAAAGTGAGAATTGGTCCCTAAACTAAAGTGACTTTATTATTATTTTTTTACCATCTTTCTAGTCTCTAAAATTAATAAGATTTAGTAGCCAAGACGGAAGGTAATAAACTAGATTATGACACTTTTGATGTTTTGCACTGGATTTCACCTTATTAACCAAAATTTTCATTGATTTTTTTCACCCCAAAGACCCAAAAAAAATCATTAAAGCAAGCTTTTTTTATTAATCAGGTTTTCATATTTCATAGTTGTTTCATATTCATATATGATTATCTCAGTGTCGCATTGGATTTTAGTGGGACTTTACTACTTTGAAAAGATCATTAGATCAGGGACTCAAGCCAGCTTTAGTTAGTTTTACGTTTCCTTTTAGCTTTAAAAACAGTTTGTAACCTAATCGGTTTGTCACTTTGCGTGATTCTTGCTGACCCTCCAGCGAAATGAATCCAGTCACCTAACACAGTAGTATATGCATTCAGTGGTCACTTTACTGCTGTAAATAAAACTCTGTTTGGGTATTGGGGTGTGATGCTGTAAAAGAAAACATCCGAGGTGCTTATTATAACTTTAAATCCTTTCAAATGTTTCACCATAAAGCTGATGAGTAATACCCATATTTCTTCCAGGGCAGCACAACTATCTCTGCGCTGGAAGGAATGATTGCATCATCGACAAGATAAGAAGGAAAAACTGCCCGGCATGCCGCTTTCGCAAGTGTCTCCAGGCCGGCATGAACTTGGAAGGTGAGGATGCTCTGATAGTTTGACGAGCAGTTTGCTTGATTGGTTTATATGACCTTTATATGCCACTCCACAGGGGTGCAAACCAGTATGCAATTAGGAATGACAGTCAAGAGGAATTTGAGTTTCCCAAAAATAATAATTTACTTTCCATCATGACATTTCACTTGCTTTTGTTCCCAATAAATCCAGACTGAGCAGTTCTGAAGGAAAGACCAATTTTCAAATTGGTACACTGTTCATGTCAATGTTCATGAAATGTTGTCAAATCAAATGTCATCAAATAATTTATAGTTTTCTAATTTATCAAACAACTGAGTTCCATTTTTTTTTTTTTTTTTATTGTGTGTATTACTGATTTTACAGATCACTTTGCTTTTTCCGTATGCACAATTTTTCAATTCACACCCTTAAGTAGGTGGTGGAAACATAGTGAGACCAAGGACTGTGTGTAAAGATTTTTCCTTCATGCACAAAAGATGAAGGAAGGTATTAAAATAGCCTAAAGCTTTAAGAACATGCAGCAGTGCTTCTTTGACAGTGTGCTGATGTACTTCACAGTTATTGGACAGAGCTCATCCATCTCTGTGCAAGGCTTTAAAATTGTGGATGATTTATTTGCGTGAAGCACCAAACAGGAAAAAAAAAGAAAAAAAAAAGACCTTGATGCAGTAGCTGCAAACTAAATCTGGGGTTCTACCAGAGAGGCTTTTAGTTGCCATAGAAACATTTATGGCAGAAAATTAAAAAAAATGAGACAGAATGACATTGTGTTTGATGGTAAGCTCTCAATCAGCAGAACGGCTGAGTGATTTTACGAGAGAAAACCTTCAAGGCATTCACACATCAAAACACAGAGGCATATGTAACCCAGATCATTCATACTTACAGGTAGTAATTTGTTGTTTATATGGCTGTAACATGAATAGTAATATTAATAATAGAATAGCAATGTAAAATGTATTTATTTTAATATGAATCAGAAAAATATAAATGTGTGTGTGTGTGTGTGTGTGTGTGTGAGTGTGTGTATAATGACATGGGGGTAAGTGAATAATGACCAAATATTCATTTTTGCGGTGGAGTAACCCTTTAAGTGAGAGGTTACGTGTCCGTGTTGTGAATTAGCAATCCTTGATTTCCAATCCACACCTGGAAACAGAGCAGAATATAATGTTTTGGCAATCTGGTAGGACAGATGACAGACATTACCTTTGAGGGTGTTTTTTTTTTTTTTTTTTTTTGAGATTTCTCTGGAATCTTATTTTCTGATATCTGGCTCTAGATTTCTAATAGATAATGCTGTCCCCTTCCCCACTCACTGTAGCTGTTGCGAAACATGCGTTACACGTACATGTATCTGTAAGCTTCATTTATATAGTGTCTGGGCTGAAAATTCAAAAGATTCTCACAAAGAAAGGACACTGGAATATTACTTTAAGAAATCAGTATGAGTGGGAATATACCTTATACAAGGCGTGCTCAAATTTCTGCCTCATCATTGTTTTACGATCATAATAATATTGAGGAAGTAATAGCAGCCTTACTCAGTACTTGCATGAATTCCAGTAAATGAGTAGAAAGCAAATCCTATGAGCGTTGAGTCACTTTGGAAGAACATTGTCTTTAATATAGAACATTAGATCTTCTGGTTTTTTTTTTTATTTAAAATAAAAAAGGGCTTCTTGATTAATGATGTAATGATGCCCTGTTTTTGTTGTTCCGGACATTTATATTAAAGGGGTCATGAAATGCAGTTTCAGATTTTTAGGTTAGTTTATGAAGCTTGCAAAGTTTTTTGCACCGAATAACCTCTCGCAGAAACAGAAATAAACGCCCACAGCTGTGATTGGCTAACTTCATTGCACTATATCCACGCGTCCTTCATAACATGGTGTGTGTTTTGATACTTGAGATGGCAAGTGCTGTGATAGAGCCATCTATGTTTGAGCCCGAGTCAGATCCTGATTTAAAATCCAGCTGTTTCTGAAGCAATGAAAAAAAAAGAAGTATCTTTTCAACTGGGGAGTTAATTTTGAGTTCTGAAGCTTGCAGTATGTTTTTATTGTAGAGTAACCTCTTACACGCAAAAACATCAAGAACATTTTGATTCTTCATTTCATGACCTTTTTTTAAAAAATAGATGCAGTTCATACATACTAGAACTTAAATACATCTTCTCTATGATGAACATGTTCTGACTTTAAATCGTACCTAAATATAACAAATAATATTTTTGCGGTCCAATATGTACAGTTTGGTGTAACTGTCAAGATATTTTCTTTTTCTTCATTATTATTATTATTATTATTAATATTTGTCACAGGTGAGTCAGGGAAACAAGGACAAGGCGAGTCGGGTTTAAATGCAGCGTTAAATTTATTAAATCAAAAATAAAGAAGGTAATCTAAGGAGAAATAACCAGAAATGCAGGAGAAGACTCAGTAAACTAATTAAAAGACAAAGAGCTGAACTGAAAGAGGGCTAGACGTAGACAACTGATGATGGGTAAAACAAGGCACAGATGTGACACAATAAATGATTAAATATGGTAACAGGAACAACGTGATACAAAATAGAAGTCCAAAAAACAGAACGTAACCATAACAATATTATCTTATTATAATATTATAAACCTTTATGTTAAAGCATGACGATAGTACAGCTTTCTATTAAAGCTGCTTTGAAACAATGTGAATTGTGAAAAGTGCTATACAAATAATGAGACTTTTTAGAATTAGATAAATTAGTGTACAGGAATATGCGACTTGAAAGTTTTTCACTCTTGCAATTTTGCGCTTTTTTTGCCAGATGCAAGCATCTTACGACTTGGCACATAGGCTTTATCTAGATTTTTCAAAAGATTTCCTTTCTATTCATCTTTGATATCCTAGTCACTGACTTGTTTACAAAACTGGTGCAGCAAAAGTAGCTATGCGAATATAAGATTGTATCAGGATACAAAAGATAAAAATGTATTTAGTCATCGATTAGTCATGCAAGAATCGAGTAGCTATTCACTGTTACACCTTTGATTTCAACATTCAGATGAAATTACTGTTCATTGAAGTCTAAATAATCACATTTTCTCCCCTTCGTTTTTTAGCTCGAAAAAACAAGAAACTGATGATGCGATTACGGTCATCGTCCTCAAGTGAGCAGGCCCCAGCTCTGCCTGAAGAGCGCATGTGTTCGCTGGTGCCCAAAGCCATGCCCAGCTGGTGCCCACCATGCTGTCCCTGCTCAAAGCCATTGAGCCTGAGATCATTTACGCGGGTTACGACAGCACCATCCCGGACACCTCCACCCGCATCATGACCACACTTAACCGTCTGGGAGGCCGTCAGGTCATCTCTGCAGTCAAGTGGGCTAAAGCCCTTCCTGGTGAGCCCTCAGTATTCGCTAAAATACAGTTAATCATTACTCAACCATTTATTTTGTTTTGTTTTGTTTTGTTTTAATCATTATTTACCATTCATCCCTTTGAAGCTGCTTTGATACCATCTGTATGGTTTAAAATGCTATATAAATAAAGGTGACTTTTGTTCTTTGTTTTGATTTTATTTTATTTTGTGTTTTTTGTTTTGTTTTGATTTTATTTTGATTTTGTTTTTTTTTGTTTTTGTTTTTTTGTTTTCTCCCTTATTGTATTCCCTTTTTCTTCCACTTGAAAAGGTACTATGTTGGCAGAATGTCATTGTGGATGTGTGCAGTCATCTTAAATGTGTACTTATAGGGTCAAATGTGCCAATCACTAGTTCGTCAGCAGAGAGAGACTGAAAAGTTGTAGAACGAATCCATTATGCTAGAGATCTAATGAGCATCTGCGGGCAGGCTGACATCATGTCTGGCCAGGGGATTGAAAAAATCCCTCCATGGTAGGGCTGGCCGGTATGACCGTATGTATCGTTACCACGGTATAAAGTGTCTATTGTTAGAGATTTTGGTAACACTTTACAATTAGGTTCCATTAGTTAATGTTAGTTGATGTATTAACTAACATGAACAATGAACACTGCATTTATACAGTATTTATCAATCTTTGTTAATGTTAGTTAATGAAAATACAGTTGTTCGTTCATGTTAAATCACAGTGCATTAACTAGGCTAATGTAAACAAGCACAACTTCTGATTTTAATAATGCATTACTAAATGTTGAAGTTAACATTAACTAAGATTAATTAATGCTTTAGAAGTACTGTTTATTCTTAGTTCCTTAACTAAAGTAGTTAACTAATGTTAACTAACGAACGTTATTGTAAAGTGTTAACAAGATTTTGCTATATTGTTTATTTCCTGGTATCCAAATATATCTGCATAGCACAGTACTTCTTAAAAGTTATTTATACCTAAGAGTGACAAAGGGACATGCATAAATGAGAAAATAAAGAGTATGACGTGCTTGATGTAAAAAAGCAATATGAAGTGAAAAATATGCAGTGCTTGCACTGACTGACACATAGCCGAAGTGCTCGCACCAAGCAGCTACCTTCCGGTCTCTCTCTTGAAACCAACACAAAAGTGACTTAAACTGCAATTCATCAACTGGCCGCAAAAAGGGAGTCATTCCCATAGACCTCCCATGTTAAAATGCCCAACTTTACAGCAGAATAAAAGTTGTTTTGGTCTATATAGATATATATATATATTTTTAATTATATTAAGCTTTAAAGTTCTGCATAATTAAGGGTGTGGCCACTTGAGTGACAGGTGGATTCCCACTGCTGTCACCACCCTCTAGCTAGGTGGGTGTGGTTTCAGCAACCAGTCACCTCAGCTCCACCCACGTCCCGCCTCTTTGCCCATTTTCGATTATCGTAGCAAATCCTATGAACGTTGAGTCACTTTGAAGAACCTTGTCTTTAATATAGAACATTAGAACTAGAAAAAGGGCTTCTTGGTTAATGATGTAATGATGCTCTTGTTTTTGTTGTTCTGACATTTATATTAAAGGGGTCATGAAATGCAGTTTCAGATTTTTAGGTTAGATAATGAAGACTGCAAAGTTTTTTGCACCAAATAACCTCTCGCAGAAACAGAAATAAACGCCCACAGCTGTGATTGGTTAACTTCATTGCACTATATCCACACCTACTTCATAACATGGTGTGTGTTTTGATTCTTGAGATGGCAAGCGCTGTGATAGAGCCATCTATGTTTGAGTATGTCGAGAGTGACGCACTGCCAAGATGGCGACGGCTGGCTCCGCCTACTTTAGGCTTCAAAAATGCTCTTCAGAAACCTACGGGGGACGTTTTTATACAGTCTATGGCTCGCACAGACAGCATGCGATCGTGAATTCAGATCTCTTTTGTGTCTTATTGTGCTTGAATGGTCAAATACGCACACAGTAATTTCAAAATGCCCATCGTGTGAAGTATTCATGTAATCACAGTCAGTTATGTGTAGGGTTGCAAAGGGGTGGACAATTTACTGGAAATTTTCCACCTTTTTGCAACCCTAGTTATGTGTTAAATAAATGTTAACAGTTGGGAGAAAACCGGATGGGTTTCAGTAAATTGGATCTGTGCAGTCGGTCTTAATGGGACAGCAGCCTAATTTACCTGCTGCTGTCTGTCATTGATGTTAATCGAACAACAAAAGACAGAGAAAATAACACACTGTGTATGACTGAATTACTTTTGAATTCATATTTGATTCATACAATTAACACTATGCAGTGTCTTAGTTATACACTTGATTATTACATTTTTGTAGCATTTATTACTACATGTTAAATAAACCCACAGTAGCTGAAAGACTTAAGTTTAACTTTATTTAATTTTTTTCTATTGTGTTTGCTTCTCTGGTCTTTTTTATTTTTGTGTTATTTTTATCTATTTTATTTTTATTTATTTGAATAAAAATATCTATATCAAGATATAGCATTATTGTGAAATAAAATTTCTCATACCATGAAATAAGATTTTGGTCATTTCGCCCACCCCTACTCCATAGATTTGAAAAGAATTCATTGTCAGAGAAAAGGAAATGAGCTGCTTTGCTCACCTGCTCGTGACTGCGTAGATCTGTAGCCCAGCGTGGGATAGTTTTCGAACCCAACATGTGTTTTGTTTTGTTCAAATGTAAGGGCTACTAGCTTAGGACGAACACTGTGGACCTCACCAGCCAATGGCGTGAGAAAAGCAGCACATGATTTTCTAATCGCTGCAAGCTTTTTTTTTTCTCTTCTCTGCTCTGGTTGTGTGTCATAGGCCTACTGGGCAAAATACTTGTGGAAGAGGATTACGTAAGCACCACACGCTTGAGCAAACTCGTTCCTGTGCGCTGTACATCCTCTTTAAATAGGCAACATTATAATGTAGCCAGCATTCTGACAACACAAGTAATGGCGTTCAGAGATTTGAAAACATGACAGGCATGTGAAAGTTAAATGTTAAAGTGTTTGCTCTCGGTTTTCTTATGTAACGAATATATCTGGTTCTAATGACTAATTCATTTAATTGAATCTGACATTTTATGTAACAGTGGTTTCATGAACGATTTACACAAATTTGTTCTGGTCCAGTGTCTCTGCAAGGTTTCGATGCCAGGAAAGATGATTATGATTATTCAACAAAAAAAATAAAAGAAATAAATAAATGCATAAGCCAAAGGTTGGTTTTGATTTTAGTGACATCAAAATCATGTCAAAAATCAAAACAGAGAGATGTCATTATGATGTTGCACCAGAGGGTTCTGAAGCTACAGCAATCATATAATATTATAATACTAAATCTCAAAAACAAAAAGTGTAATTAAAACCATTTTGCATTTTAAGGCACGACCTAAATGATGGTTCTTCAAGGATTCTTTGCAGCTCTTTGGTTCAGCAGAGATTTGTCTTCATATTATGAACTTTTGTACTGTAGGTCTCTTGAGATGGTGTTTTTTAAGAGTTATTGTCTGTATCACATTAGGCTTCAGAAACCTGCACCTGGATGACCAGATGACGCTGTTGCAGTGCTCCTGGCTCTTCCTCATGTCCTTCGGCTTGGGCTGGAGATCCTACCAGCAGTGTAACGGAGGCATGCTGTGTTTCGCTCCAGACCTCGTCATCAATGAGTGAGCCCACCTTTACTACCCACAGCTGGAATGTTTTGGCTTTCAGTGACACATTATGTGGTTTTCAAGATCGTATCTGGTCATAGTCAAATGTCACGTAAACTAAAGCCAGTCATATGGCATTCATTCAAAACCCAAAGTGTCCTTTTCTAAGAATGGAAAAATGAATCAATAGTGTGGTATGTTAAATTTAAATTAAATTAAAAATTAAATTTATGCATTTAGCAGACCCTTTTATCCAAAGCGACTTACAGTGCATTTAGGCTATCAATTTTTACCTATCATGTGTTCCCGCGGAATCGAACCCGCAACCTTGCGCTTGTTAACACAATGCTCTACCACTTGAGCTACAGGAGCACATGTTAGTGTATCATCTTTTATTTTACATTGCTAATGTTAATTAACATGGTATGTGATAACATTATAAAATACTAATTTGAATTACCTGCAGATTTAATTCCTTAAAGCTTTTGGCTACACCTCTTATGTCAAATATCTTTCCCCATTGACTATCAGAAGTATCAGTATATTAAAAAAACACTTTTTGATTTAAGATGGATAATCCCCAGATCTTTAATATAAGTGAATGTATTATATTTAATATTATATTTATTATAAATACAGTTTAATCCAAAATTATATGTATAATAATTAATGATGATGTATTATTATATTTAATTTAATGTAATTTAATATAGTATATTCAGTATTTATATTATATTTAGTATATAATATTTAACGCTAGTGAATTTACAATTCACATTACTAAAATAGCATCTAAGCTCCAACAATTTTTAAAATTGTGTATAATATTTAAAAATATATTATACTACTATATATTTCACAATCAGTTAAATTATGCATACATATTATAAGTCTGTTACAAATGTAAATATCTTAAGAATACCAAACAATGGACAAAATGCATTTTTACCATTTCTGAAGGAAAAGTGTGAATTGCACAAGATTTTCCATCTTATCTGCTGTTATGTATTGCATGCAGTGTTATGTGAGAAATGACCGCTTGTGGGTGTTGGTACATCTAATGCGTAACTAGGAAATGTATATACTCCAATTTTCAGTCATATACATAAAGTATGCTTACAGACTACAGTTTGCTCATGACACATCACATACTCTTTTCTGTCAATATATCCTCCATCGTCAAGAAATACAGTTAAACCTGACATTTGACATTGTGTTTTGCACCATTGCTTTAGAAAAGGCGTCTTTCAAACAAACTGAAATTGAAAACACGATACGGCAAAGTGCCTTTATACAATTACAAAATGCTGTGATTTAATTAACTAAGTAGTTGTAATTTGTCATGCAATCAGCAAACAGTTTTTCATGTCATGGGCATGCTGCTTTATGTCAATGTCAACAATAATTTTGTCAAATGTTCAAGTTACTTCTATCAGCCATGATGTTTTCTGTGAAATTCTCGCAGAATGTGAATGTCTCTGTGTGTGTGTTAAAGGGAGAGGATGAAACTACCCTACATGAATGACCAGTGTAGCCAGATGCTGAAGATCACCAGTGAGCTGGTCAGGCTGCAGGTGTCCTACGACGAGTATCTCTGCATGAAAGTGCTCCTCCTCCTCAGCACAGGTATCAGCACGCATCAGAATTCAGAAGTGTGTTGCATACAGGAAGTGTACATGTACAGTGACCTCAAAAAGTATGTCAAGTGGGATTTATTTTAAAGAAGACAGCACAGATATTTCACATGATAAAATAAAAATAAAACAAATAAATAATGGGTAACACTTTATTACTACTATTACTATGGTAGCATATTACTAGCATACTGGCTGTTTATTAGTACTTATAAAGCACATATTAATGCTTTATTGTACATGACCATATTGTAGATCCCTTGTTCCTAAACCACACCTAAACTTAACAACTACCTCACTGTTAATAATGAATATGTTTTTAATAATAATGAGTTTTTTGAGGCAAAAGTTATGGTTAATAATGAGAATTGGACCTTAATATAAAGTGTGACTAAATAGTGTATTTGGACACTTTGTTGACGTTAGTGGAACATGTTCATAATTAATGTGATGAACTTCACCTGTGGTTATGTTGTGCACTTGAGGGACACTTATGCATACCTTCATTTTAATATGGGACTTCAGTGTCCAAATACTTTTTGGAGCCACTGACCAATGCTATAAATGACTTATGTGAATTTTCAGCATAATTATTCCAGTCTTCAGTGTCACATGATCCTTCAGAAATCAGTAGTGCTCAAGAAACATTTCTTACATGTTGAAAATATTGTTTTCTGCGTCATATTTTTGTGGAAACCAAGATACACTATTATGCAAAAGTTTGATATAAGTATAAAAAAAAAATGAAATCAATACTTTTATTGAGGCAGGGGTGCCATTGATCAAAAGAGACTTTAAAGACATTTATAATATTACAAAATTTGATATTTATATGAAATAAATGCTGTTCACTGAACTTTCTATTCATCAATTTTTAGCACCAAAAAAAAACATTTTTAACATTTAAAGTAATGAGAGCTGTTATTAATAATTAAATAACTATAATAGCTGATAATAATTGAGCATATTAGAATGATTTTTGAACGATCATGTGACACTGAAGACTTGAATAATTGCTGCAAATTCAGCTTTAAATTGAATTTTAAAATAAAATAAATTTAAAACATGTCTTTTAAATTGCAATATAAATGCAGTCTTGGTGAACATAGGATACTTTTACTTTTTGTTAAAAACATTAAAACTTTTTTACTGTTTATTCCCTTAAATGAAATTAAAGATATGTTTTGTGTTGTTTTTGTGCATCTACTCTCACTTTTGAAAGTGGACTGCCTCGGCACACCAGAGCTCATGGATCAGAGAATGCTGCAAAACCAATGAAAATGGTGTAAAAAAAAAAAAAATTGAGGAAAAATGTGAAAATGTGGAGGAGAAACACACAAACACTCTCATAACCATCCACTGCGCTTTTACAAAACAGGCTATTTGTTTTTCAAAGTTTTTCACATCCTCAAAGCAGATCTTCACGGCATTTTGGAATTACCGCGATTACAAAATAGTCCCCTTGGAATTATAAAGTTCTATCTGCATTCCGAGTAGTTTTGAGATATTGAGCTTCAAAGTTTTTGTGTTCTATTTGACTGTGTAGATAGAACCTTATTGTTTTTTAAATAAGAAGTCCCCTAATGTACACAACATTAAAAAATCTATCACATAATGTAAATACGTTGACACAGAATAAGAATACGTGAATAACTCAATTTTGACAAAAATGTCAGATAGAACCTTATAATTCCAAGGGGCCAAATTGTCAACTTGAATATCTACACGTTTTCATACTCATCGGTTATTTGTTTCTATGACGACGCTTACAAACGCAAAATATATCCATTTGCTCAGTCTTGTTAATGACAACAAATGACTTAATTGACCTCCATGTGCTTTCGCAAAACATTTAAGACAAAATAAAGCACGTCAGCGAGTACAATGTCAAATAGAAATGTGTCCAGATGTTGAAGCCACTGCTATTTTGATGTCAAGACAGTCAAGTATGACCTTTCATAAAGCTTGAAGAGTCAGTAACTTCTGATTAGAACAATTCTGAGATCAGCTGATCTGTGAAATGCTCTTTCAGAGCTTTCTCCTGTGTGAAAGCCTTTTTTAGTATTTGCATGTGGCATTTGTTTCATTCTGACTCTTTAATGAGATACAGAATTTGTTTCTCCTTGGAATATTTTCTTGATTAAACGGCAATAATGTAAAGTAAACGTCTCATCCTGACCCCATCTGTTTCCACAGTACCAAAGGACGGCCTTAAAAGCCAAGCTGTGTTTGATGAAATCCGCATGTCGTACATCAAGGAGCTGGGCAAAGCCATTGTTAAACGCGAGGAGAACTCCAGCCAGAACTGGCAGAGGTTCTACCAGCTCACTAAGCTTTTGGACTCAATGCAGGAGGTAAGGGGGCATCTCTTACAATCAGCAAACACAAAAAAGACACGTTACTGGCAGATGGTTTTATTGCATCTACAAGAGAGAATAACACGCCTGGCCACGTACGTACTTTATGCAAGTACATAAATGTTTGGGCAGCATATTGCGTTCATCGTGCATTGTGTTAAGGCAGAGTGCCCAGTCCTGTTCCTGGAGATCTACCTTCCTGCAGAGTTCAGTTCCAACCCTGATCTAACACATTTGCCTGTAATTCTCAAGCGTTCCTGAAGATCTTCACTCGCTGGTTCAGATGTGTTTGATTGGGGCTGGAGCTCCAGAAACAGGTTTGGACTGCGTTAAGGAATACATTCAAGTGCATCGTCATTGCCGTAACAAACAGTGCTGCATAGTATCTGATTACATCATCTGGATTATGTAACCAGATTCCAAAAAAATTAAGTACTTATAATTAGATTATATTACATTTTAAAGTGTTCGTTATCTGATTACATTTACTTTTTCTTATAGAGTACATGATTACATATTATTTACACAATGACAGTAAATTCTTCAAAACGCCTTAAAAGGATACTCCACCCCAAAATGATAATTTTATCATTAATCACTTACCCCCATGTTGTTCCAAACCCGTAAAAGCTTCGTTTGCCTTTGGAACACAATTTAAGATATTTTGGATGAAAACCGGGAGGCTTGTGACTGTCCCATAGACTGCCAAGTAAATTACACTGTCAAGGTCCAGAAAAGTATGAAAGACATTGTCAGAATAGTCCATCTGCCATCAGTGATTCAACCGTAACTTTATGAAGCAACGAGAATACTTTTTGTACACGCATCAGCGTAGTGCCATTTTGGAGAACATCCACTGAACGCAAGCAGCCACGCTGCATGCATGCGCTGTTTTCCTTCAAATCAAAGTGTAAATACACTTAGAAAACGTATCCTTGTGTCGTGGCTGACACAGAAGAGCATACTCAGTTTGCGTTCAGCATGTGTTCTCCAAAATGGCGCTACGGTGATGCGGAGAGAGATAGAGGAGACAGATTGTTGAATAAAGTCGTTATTTTTGTTTTCTTCGTGTACAAAAAGTATTCTCGTTGCTTAATAAAATTCTGATTGAATCACTGATGGCAGATGAACTATTCTGACGATGTCTTTCATACTTTTCTGGACCTTGACAGTGTAATTTACTCTGCAGTTAATCGGACAGTCACAAGCCTCCCGGTTTTCATCCAAAATATCTTAAATTGTGTTCTGAAGGCAAACAAAGCTTTTACGGGTTTGTAACAACATGGGGGTAAGTTATTAATGACAACATTTTCATTTTGGGATGGAGTATCCCTTTAATTCTTCTATTTTCTCTTAAAATGTCCTTTCTAAAAAATCCTACTGTTTATATACATTTGGAAAGTCTTCCAGTTTTATGCAACTGCAGCTACAAGTCAGGGACTATTATTACACACACACACCAAAAAAATGGAAAGGTCACACATTTAGTTCAATTTCACATTTGATGATTTAATAAATGATTAGTTTTTCATTCCCTTACAAACCCCCAGTTCGGGAAACCTCAGTGTAATGTAATGTTTAATGCACTTGTTTGTCGATAACAAAGAATTGAAGATATATTTATTTAGGTCAAAATTAATCTAAAAGTATTTAAAAAGTACATCGGATTCTCTTGAAAACAGTTGCTCTGCCATAGTTGACCTTAAAGAGAAAACTGAAAACTTTTTTTTTTTTTTTTTGAAAGAGGGTCTTAGACTTATATGTGTGTACTTCTTACAAATGTAATTGTTGTATTTATGTTGGTTTTGAAAATCATTTATACCATGTTTCAAACAATAAATAAATAAATAAATAAATAAATAATCCTTATACGTTGAATACTAGGTTTTTTTTTTTTTTTTTGGCAGGTGACAGTATCTTCAATGACCAGTATAAAGCACACATATATATATATATATATATATATATATATGATATCACTGTTTAAAGATATTAAATAACACAACCAAGTTTATATACATTTATAAATAACGCAGTTAAATTTGTTTGTGTTAAAAATGTGAATAAAAAATAAAATATTTAATAGGCATTTTAAGACATGCATTTTTTTGTGATTAACTTTTTATTATTTTTTGAACACAAAAAAAACAAAAAAAAAACAAACAATCATAACATACATAAATTTAATTACCATAGCGTTTTGCCTTTTTATTAGGCAGAACTGTTAAACAAAGACAGTAAACTAATGAAGATGGATAACGTGTGCTGGGGTCTCCCGCTTTTTTATAAAGTTACTTACCAGCCAAAAAAAAGTATCGACCGATGTCGATAATTAAAAATGGCAAATATTTGCAGATATATCAGCTATGGTGATATATCGTCTGATCATTACTTGTGAATGTGCACGCATTAGGTTTAGAGCTGAAACAACTAATCGATTTAATCGATTAAAATCGATTATTAAAATAGTTGTCAACTAATTTAGTAATCGATTCGTTGCTAAATAATTTTTATTTGCCCTTGTAAGCGGCTCATTTCGTGCATATTTTAAATCTGCTGCGGTGACCAAAGTGTGGCAGTAATGAGCCACCGGAGGTTTTACATCAGCCAGTACAGCAGGAGAAGCAGCGAATAGCCAATAGCTGGCCTCGTTTTATGTCACGTGCTTCCCGTTATACAGCGTCTCTCTGCTGCATTCAGCGTGATGGGTGAGGCAGGCGGCAGTGGAGTAAGCTCGAGTAAGAAAAAGAAAAAAAAGCGGAAGATAAAACTAATCGGACGAGGTCATCCAAAGTGTGGGAGCAAAAAGGAGAGCAAGCCAAACCGTTAAGCCCTGAACATTTGGACATGTTGACCCTTTTTGCACTGCAATGCAAAGTTTTTCTCAAATAATGAGTGAATAGTGTTCTGCCTCATTTCCCACAGGTAGTCGAATTCCTGTCAGTTCAGGCATAAGCTGTTTTGTTAACATTTTATCGCTTTATTACATTTTTGAATTTTGCACTGTTATGAGGACAACTACATATTTAAATCCGATGAAAATCACAGTGCAAAGACTTTTCTTGAAATAGATTCTGCAGTACAATGTTGTTTGCAAATGTTAAGTCGTAAAAGCTGATAACATTGCTTTTTAACAATTAACATTTAAAGCTTTGTCGTTTTACAGTTCATAATTCAGTCTTGCAGCCTAATTATGACTGACTGAGAGAGGTTAATGTTTAAATGTATTTGAAATGCACTTTTTTCTAAGTATCCACTGCTCTTTTTCACACAGCAGGTTTTTTGTGTGTGTCCAATTTTTTTTCCTGACAACCTTCTGATGGATTTTAACTTTAAATTTTACTTTAAAATGTGAGTTCCATTCAGGTTTCATGCCATTGGCACTTTATTGGAAGGATTGTTTACAATTTCACAGCAGAAGCTATAAAGCTGTTTACAGGAAAAAAATAATAAAATGCAATTTACTGCAATTTTAATTCTGTTTTATTCTTATTCTTTGTGATAATATGTTCTGAAAGATTCCTTAATAAGCTTTGTTCGGGATGTTAAACTACTTTAGGAGCCCTAAGGACCTGCCATGGTGAAAACATTATTTGAAATCTCCTTGTGAAATTTGCTAGAGTATGTATGGGTCAGTGTTTTGATTGCAGAAGAGTTTTGACAAAGGATAACTAAACATATAAAAAAACACAACTCCAGGTATGTTTTTGATGAGGATATGACAATGCAAAATGGTTAAAAAATCTCTAAAAAGTCTATGTTGAATGATAATAGACCCTTTGTTAATAATTTACTTGGGGAAAAAAAAGTAAATGGGCAAAACTAAAATATAAGTACATAAACCGATTCATCGATTAATCGTAAAAATAATCGACCGATTAATCGATTATCAAAATAATCGTTAGTTGCAGCCCTAATTAGGTTGCGTTGTAGGCATCATGCAGTTTGTAAAAGCCCTATTGAAATGTTACTTTTCTCCACAGATGGTGGAGGGGCTTCTCAACTTCTGTTTCTACACATTTGTGAATAAATCTCTGAGCGTGGAGTTTCCTGAGATGCTGGCGGAGATCATCAGCCATCAGCTACCAAAATTTAAAGACGGGAGTGTCAAGCCTCTTCTGTTCCATCAGAAATGACTGCCTTAAGATCATAACAATGCCTTAAACGCCACTCTTTTATTACCAGCGCTAGTCCAGCCTGCCCGTTTTCCCCCAAACATCTGAATGAATTGAGGGATACAGTCGCTTTTGCTTGATTCTCAGAGGAAAGAGGTGACTTGCACTCTTCAGAAATGTTCATGGAGCAGGTGTACTTGGAGCAGACAGAATATGACTTTTAGTGATATTTTCTCTCTCTCTCTTTTTTTTTTTTTTTTTGCATGTACACTGCTGAAATGTTTACAAAGGTATATCAAAAAAGGGAAATGTGCCTTTTTTGCGCTTTGCGAATCGATTTCGAACATTTCTCAGGCTAACGCAATGACTTTGCATTCAGAATTTCTGTTGATGATTCACATTCATCACGTCCGTCTCTGCCCGTGTCTAAACCTGCCGCGGTGGTTCTCTGGAAGTGGCAGCTCCAAATTCTGAAGCAGCCCATGAAACATAAGACCATATTATGCTGTTTTTTTAAATCTCATCGAATCTCCAAGCCTGGAGCACCATGGAAAACCACAAGATAATTTGATTCAAATCAAAATCTGTTCCATGACTGACATTAAATACTGAGTTGTTTCTCTGTTTTTTTGAATAGGTTCCACTGAAATATAATTTGTAGGGATGGATAGGTCTCCCAAAAAACTCTTCCCCAAATTCTTCCACTGTTTATTCACTCTCATGTTGTTCCAAACCCGTAGAACACAAAAGTCTTGTAAAAGTGGCTCATCTGTGACTCATTCTCTGTGTTCCAATCTTATGAATTCATACGATAGCATGGTGTGATGAGCAAACCCAAATCAAAGTCATTATTCACTGAAAATGTCTCCCTTAGTGAGCTGTTGAGAACCAGATCAGTCTGGTTCATTTAGACATTTTATGATCAACTGATTTAATGTGAAAATCTGACTCGAAAAACAACACATTTATGAATCAGACATTTTCGTCAGTCCTCATTGTTTATCACTACTTTGGGGGGGGGAAAAGTCCAGGATTTAATATATATATATATATATAAATAAAAGAAAACTATTGTTAGAGAGGGTTTTTTTTTATGTTGATTATTTGCTCAGGTTCACATAAAAATGGCCATTTTTACTTGTAAGCATTTGGATATAAAAGAGAGAGAGGTGATGGTAAGTCATGTGATCTGTGAATGAGTTCAGGGTTAATTTGTCAGATTTCCATCCATTCTGGTCATATTGAGATTAGCATATCCCAGCATTCCCCTGCTGTGTGTTCATGTCATTCAGTCAGTGTTTGTGCTTGTTTGAAGCTGCACATCTGCCAACATCTCAGACTTCTTCTTCTTCTTTTTCTTTTTTCTGTCATCCTTGAAAACCGTTTTTAATTTAAATGTTTTTTTTTTGGAATGCTCTCTGCATATTCTAAATCCGGTAACCCATATGAGGCCCACAAGTTTTGACCCACTTTTCTTGTCTTTGTCTTTGATGTATCCCTGTGGTGCCAAGCCACAGATGTACTCTTTTTGTGGTAACATCAGAACAAAAGGAACATTTGTTGCATGTGTTTGCTTGTCGTTATGTGTCAACTGACATTCATGTCTGCGCTTCAGGGTTTTTGCACCAGATATGCTTGATTACCAGTGTAAAGGAATAATTCATCTGGAAATGAAAATTGTTTCATTATTTGCTCTCCAACATGTTGGTCCAAACTTATATGTGACCCTGGAGCACAAAAGCAGTCTTAAGTCGCTGGGGTATATTTGTAGCAAAAGCCAAAAAAAAAAAAAAAAAAAACATTGTATTTGTCAAAATGATCAATTTTTCTTTTATGCCAAAAATCATTAGGATATTAAGTAAAGATCATGTTCCATAAAGATATTTAGTAAATTTCCTACCATAAATATATCAAAACTTAATTTTTGATTAGTAATATGCATTGTTAAGAACTTCATTTGGACATTTTTAAAGGCGATTTTCTCAGTATTTTGATTTTTTTGCACCCTCAGATTCCAGATATTCAAATAGTTGTATCTCGGCCAAATATTGTCCTATCATAACAAACCATACATCAAAGGAAAGCTTATTTATTCAGCTTTCAGATGATGTATAAATCTCAATTTCGAAAAATTGACACTTAAGACTGGTTTTGTGGTCCAGGGTCACATATATAGTGATTTTTCTGTCACTATGAACTATGTTGTATGGAAAAGTGCTGTGTGGAAGATTCTTCACAATGTCATCTTTTGTGTTCCACGAGAAAAAAAAAAGAAGAAGAAAAAAAAAAAGCATATGGGTTTGGAATGACAAATAATAATGAGTAAATAATGACAGAATTTTTAATTATATGATATTCCTTCTAATCGTTTTTTTTTTTTTTTGCACTTGAGTATCCTGCACATTTCTGGAATTTCGTTTGTTTGAGTATTTAAGTCATCTGAACATCCAAACATTGACCTAACAAAACGATTTTAAATATAAAACTATATTTGGTCATTTGACAAGATTCAGATGTTAATTTTGCCAGTATGGCCATGTACAGTATTAAAACTCCCGTGGCGATCAGAGGGTTAAAGGTTCATTTAACTCCTCGCTAGGTTTGTGAGATGTCACATTTTCTATTCGTTTCACAGTAGGCCTTGCAAAGGGAGTTGGTGAGCCATAAAACATAGGTTGTATAAATTAGAAGCATACTGAAATGTCTAGCAAATGTTATTTGTTTAATCATTGATCACTTTTAAATGAAACTAAAACTAAAATATAGTAACGCAGATTCTCTTTGATATACACATCATTTTACAACAAAACAATTTTAATACATAAAGCTGAAATTGCTATCTTTTTTGTCAAGAACTGTATTACAGATGCACTTTTGAGAAAAGTGTTATGTTGTATGTAAATGTACATTCTATAAATCTATAGGGAATATATGAGTAATCACTGTTTTAAAGAATGACAGCTTAAAATTATAAGTCGGGGATGCGAGTGTATTTTGTATAGTGCAACAGAGTGACCAAAGCAACGCAGATTAAAAATAAATAAATAAATAAAAATATATATTTAAAGCAGTTACATTTTACAGTAGCACTTACTACCCAACTCTAGGCTCTTTTTACTTTATTTTATCCTTTTCTAAAGATTTAGGCTTTGGTCTCATGTATAATGCTGTAAAATGAACTAGAAAAAATATAAATAAAGCTGTGTGTGTAACGTATCCGAGCCTGAGAAATTGCACTACCCTAATACTGGCCTGACATAGTATATTTTGTACAAAAATTCATGCAGATACTATCTTTAAAGATTAAGGGCAAATCATATATTACTGGTATATGGCTTTCATTAAAGTCTTTTTGGTTTTGTTTTGTTTGCATTTCAGTTATATGTAAAATAATCCAATGTAAAGGATATAAAATGTCTGTTTGTTTGAAAAAATAGTTTTGTATGACTTCTGTATTACACCTCTCCTGTAGTCAATGTCGATCTTTACACATATTTGATTAAATGTTGGACAGAATTTGTTCAGAGGGCGGGTAGCGTCTTTGTTATACTGTGAAATCATTGTGCTGAGTTGCTATTTTTCCCGTTGTATCTGAATGTTGACACAAAGCTACACTTGGACACAGATGAAAAAGATAGATTTATACAATAGTTCATCTGTACCAAACATACTCCTATTAAACCAAGATTTGATTAACATTTTTATTTAATAGAAAAAGAAAAGAAACTGAACTATTTATTTATTTATTTGAAATCCTAAAGAATATTAAGGCTCAGAAAATTTAACATAATTTAAAAAAAAAAAAAGTAAAAAGATCAATTGGGCTATCAAAAAATTAAGTTAGTGTGCTACAATAAAAATATATATAATTCACATTTACAAAAAATTATACCTCATCACTTATTTACAATGTTAATACACTCCAAACGAACACAAATCTCGTCAGAGATGATGCTTAAATACGAGTGGTTTACATACGATGTTAATTCACATTAAGAAATAATTTACACTTTTCCACTTGCATGCTAAGAAAGGAGAAAAAAAAAATTCAGATTTTTTTTAAATGCTTCCTGATATACAAAAGAGTGCAAGAGTTTTCTTTCCCATAATTAACAGTCATCTCTTAGCAGTTCTAAACAAAACCTGAAGGACACAAAAGACATTCAAAAAGCCCCAGTCTGCACAGAAACCACACAGAGTTTACATCATGGTGAACCGGGAAGTGCTCACGTATAAAAGCATTATTTATTAGTAATAAAAATAAATCCATAATTAATAATGAGCCCCTAAATACACAATTTCTTGATTGCGGCCGAGATAGCAGCAACAACTTGGTCCCGGGTTTTTTATTTATTTTTTTCCCTTTTATCTTGTGTTGAACTTTGTCTTAAACAGCGGGAATGCATTGTGGGATGCGTGGAACAAGCGCTAGGGGATTGCCAAAAAACCCATACTATCACACAGGCATATGAACTCGGCTTTTCTGTCGAAGTTCAGTTGTTTCAAAAGCGGTCTCTGTGTGGCACCGCTCTCACTGACTTCCAGCTAGACAAACTCCACGTAGTTCTCCGGAATTAACCCCGTCTTCCCGTCCAGCGTGCCCTCCAGCCAGCCTGGTTCTCTTGAGGGATGCACTACGAGACAAAGATGCAAACGGAAGATCATTTTGGATGCCACTGACAACTTTACCTCCAATCTATCATCTATTTTCACAGTGTGAAAGGAATAAGCATAAGCAGCATCACACAATAACCACCAAAACCTGTGTCTACCAAAGAGGTCCAATAACTAATCTTCTGAAGCCTCTGTGTAGTGGGGCTGGGTACTGACACAAATTTCACGTTTTGATTCGATTTTGATTCACAAGCATGTGATTCATTTAAATTCTGAATTGATTCGATTCAATATCAATTATTCTGGATGTATATAAGGTACAGTACATGGCAAACTTTCCCAAGTGTGTGTGTGTGGGGGGGGTGTAAAATATGCGTGAAAGTCAGTTGGTACTACATTATTATAATATTGAAGGTTCAAATTAGTACAAACACAAATTACACTCAAAGCTTTAATTATAAAGTTATAATGCTAACTTTACTCCAATTCGTTTTATGAAATACAAACATTTAAATGATGGCTGTTGACGGATTATTCAAAGATAAAAGCTGTAGAACAGTAAAAAATGATAATGAAATGTTATGTGGTGCATTCTCTTGATCTGAGGCTCTACACTGATCTGTCACTCCACATTAAACAGCACCAAAATGGCATTTATTGTTTGAATTTTGTAATAAAATGGACTGAATCTGAAATCTGAGACTTTGTTTCATATTAAAAGTAACTAAGCTTATTGCAATTTATTAGACGGGAGGCACACTTCCGTTTACTCTTGCAGTAGAGCCGCAGTGAACACGCCTGAGGTTTCATTAAACAATAATCTGATCTACTGCTGAACGGTTTCAAGTGTCAAACTGCGGCAGCTTGGAGCTCTGATGCCTGTTAAGGGGCAAAAGGTGGAACAAAGCAGAGATATCAGTTTGCTGCTCTTATGCTGACGCGCAAGGCTCAAACCTAACCAGATATACAGTACCCAGCACACCCACTGAAACCCCGCTGCTGGGGACTTACCGTTCTCGAGAACGGTGCCTGCGATAAAGGACAGCTCTGAGTCATGTTCAGCCTTGCAGGCGTATAGTGCACGTGCCTTTCGTGGCGGAGGACTGGAGAAGATAGAAATATATATTAATCTTTTAAAACTTTGAATTAATTTCATGATTTGCAGATTAATTTATTAATTTATTTGCAATCAATATCTGATCAGAAAAATACCCACATGAAGATAATTCAAAGACATCGAGTTAAAAAAAATTATATCTGAAGCTGGTACTTCAAGCTCCAAATGTATACGTTTAAGCAGGCTAATGCACTATTTCATTAGTGTAATCACATAAAATATCTATCTTTTTCATAAAACACCTGACATCGGACATTAAAACCATTAAAACATTAATGAGTTCAAATATATAGAGCTTTGATATTAATAAATAAAACATCTCAAAAGTGCCATTATATCACCATGTCTTTTTAAAATGATGCCATGGTAATTTTATGTATGAATGTGTGTGTGTGTGTGTGTGTGTATATATATATATAATGTTGGTCTTTGAAATACCTTGTGTTACCATGTAAAAACTGTACTATGGTATATGAATGTGTTAATCATTCTGTACCATATTATATAATAAGGATGCACCCATTAAAAAATACCAGCTAATATTAATATTTTATGTGTTTTTTTTATATATATAATAATAATAATAATGATAATAAATAAAATAACACAATAAAATAAAACACTAAATAAAACAATAATTTTAAATGCTAGTGAATTTTAAATGCAAAGTAAATTATGAAAAACAAATGTACCATGTACAGTATGAAAAATATATTTCTTAAAAGATATTATTGCGTTATTAAATTATTCACTTATCTAAAACATAAAATGTTAGCACTAGATGACTGAAAAATTAATCTAGATGTAAAAAATAGGGGCTATAAGCATTCTTAATTAATATATAATAACAACTGATACTGATAAATAAATAAAAATCAGCCTCTAGTATCAATGATGTTATGGTACAGATATATTGTGCATTCATAGTTAGTATATATATAACATTTGAATAACGTTTAAATGTAAACAAAGTATTCTTTAAATTATCACCATTTAGGTACCATAGAACATTAATATTCGAATCATAGTAGCATAGTACATAGTATCACCATGGATGTACCACAGTAAGGATTAATATATATATATATATATATATATACATATACATATATATATATATATATATATATATATATATATATAATGTATATAATATATATATGTGAATGTGCATACGTATTATAGTAAATTATATGACTGGGTGATAGTTAGGTACTAACCCTGAACCTATGCCTAAACCTATTCTAACCTTTTTTACCCAGTGCTTTCTTAGGTAAGTACACTGTACTATGTACACTTACTGTAAATTAAAGTGCACCCAAAATATGATTGGTGTACCTTCACTTATACTGATCATTAAACATCTTCATGAAATACATCATCATACATACAGTATATGCAACAAAAGAAATGACACTTCCCATAAAGCACAGTATATTATTACCCACAATCCATCAAACATGGCCCCAGTGATGAAGTTAGTTGATGGATATGCTCAGATGTGAGGAGGGAAGGCGTGAATGTGCGAGGTGGAAGATTAACACCGAACGATTAGAATACTGCACTGCTATAGATAGCTGCCTAAGCAGGCCAGAGCAGGACACACACCTGACGGGGGAGGATTCGCTGGAGGGGCTGGAGGGGGCAGAGAACGTCGGCCATGAGGGGGAGCGAGGTGAGGTGGGACTGGGTGAAGCCGGGCTGTGACACACACACACACACACACACACACACACACACACACACACACACACACACACACTATATGATCCCACACACACACTATGTGATCCACCAACATTTATGTTACGGCAGCTGCGGAATTAGAACTTTCACAAGAGACTTTAAAAGGAAGTTGCATCATTGGTTTAAAGAAATAGACATAAACGTAGTTAAACATGCTCGAGAGTTTCATGCTTACAGGAAAAGTTCAGCCAGAAATGACCATTCTGTCATCATTTATGCAACTCATGTCTTTCATGTCCTGTGTGAACACAAAAGGGAGATTTGCTCCTGAAATGGCCCTGGGTCACTGCATGTGAAATACTGTAGCAGTGTGATTATTTGGCAAAGCATCTCTTTTTGTCTCCCACTGGAGATAGAAAGTCAGACGCTGGTTTAGTGAATAAAAGATGACTGAATTGTCATATTTAGTGGAACTGTTCCTGAGTTAAACATGCTGAGGAAAAACATTAGTGATAATTTGTGTTAATGTAACATGAGTAATCTCACATTAATCTGATATGGTTTGTGTTGACTTATGTAAAGGTGTCTTTTTTTTTAATTTATTTTTTACCCCTCTCAAAATTGTCCATGAAAACTTCAATGCTGACTATAAAACTGGATGAACTTACCCTGTTGACATACTGCTGAGAACCTTTGGATTTTGACTGCAAATAATAGAAACAATGTTAAAATATTTGTTGCCACCTCAGCTTAACATGCATGATTATACAAATATGCAAAAAAAAAAAAAGATGTACCAAATTATTAAAACATTAAAAAGTTGTTTCTCCAAGCACGGTCATGCAAGAAATAAATACCAATCAATCATTTTCACATATCATATCATATATATATAATTTTTTTTTTTTTTGACGCTTGATACTCTTGCACTTTCTAAATGTTGAGGAGTGCTAAATATTTCTGTTTGTTTCAGCATTCTGACCGCCAACATTGGCTCATCCAATGGTACGAGTTTGTGGTACTGTTTGTCCAGCCACTCTAAGATGGAAAACCCCAAAAGTTCCATTTGCTGTCATTAGTGGCGCAGAAACGATACACTTCACCTTTGAGCTTAAAGGGATAGTTTACTCAAAAAAATGAAAATTACCCCATGATTTACCCTCAAGCCATCCTAGGTGTATATGACTTTCTTCTTTTAGACGAATATCACTGGAGTTATATTAAAAAATGTCCTGGCTCTTCCAAGCTTTATAATAAAGTCCAATAAAGTGCATCCATCCATCATAAAAAGCCACTCTCTCGTGGACACGCGTAGGACAGTTAGCAGAAGTTAGAGATTAATGTTTATAAAGTTATAAATATGGATATTTTTCTTACACAAACACATCGATTTGCTTCAGAAGGCCTTTGCTCCCCTGGAGCCGTGTGGAGCACTTTTATGATGGATGGACGCACTTTGTTTGACTTCAAAATCTCAACAACCATTCACTGCCATTATAAATCTATTAATATCATAGAAAAATTTAATATAAACCCAATATTACTCGACTGTAAATCACATACAAAATAAACCCAGGATGGCTTGAGGGTGAGTACATCGTGAGGTAATTTTAATTTTTGGGTAACAATCCCTTTAATGAAACAATGCTGCTAAACTAAACTGACGAGCATCTTTTCACAGTAGATAGTGGGGTTGTCATGGGAATAGCAGTAGTTAGTAGTGTTAATGGACTCTCACTCAGTCGAAGTCAAACTGCATTTACTCTCCATCCTTCTGTATTTACTGTTTATAAAATGAAAAGTTCCTGTGCTCACTGGTCAATAAAAGAGTTCTAGCCATGCCAAAACATGCTATTTACAGTTATGATGCAAATTTCTGTTTATTTGTGTATCACTGTGTGTAACCTTGCCAGGAACTATATCATCCAGCAGGAGGATGAAAGCTAACGAATATGCTGAATAAAATAAAATATTTCAACTAAACTTTGTTTGTAATATGTTAGCAAAATGACATGATGTTGGCAAGAGCGTCCCACTCCAAATACTCATTCTGAACATGTGACACAGAATGTCTATGAATCCATTTTTAGTAACCATCAACTATTTGATTTCTTTGTGGCAAAGTCACAGCAGATATTATATTCTGTATAATATCTGTGGGATATATTGTCATTTGAAACTTTTTTAATCTGTTGTATTGTACACACTACTGGTCAAACGTTTGGAATCATTAAGACATGCTTATTATTTGTGTCGAATATCTTTGAAGAACAGAAAGTAAAAAAAAAAAAAAAACATTTATTTGAAAGAAATCTGTGGTAACATTATGGATTTGCAGTCACTTTTGATCAATTAAACGTGTCATTGCTTAATAAAATTATTAATAAAAAAAGAAGATGCATAATCCCAAACTTTGAATTTTAGTGTATCATGGTTTCCACAAAATAAATAATAATAATAAAAAAGAAGCAAACAACTGTTTTCAACAATGATTATAATAAGAAAAATAAAAAATGTTTTTAGCACCAAATCATAATTTCAGAATTATTTGAAAATCAATTATTAAAATTTTATTCATATGCTCAGGGGCTGGAGGGGGCAGAGAACGTCGGCCATGAGGGGGAGCGAGGTGAGGTGAGAACACTATGTGATCCCAGCACCAACATTTATGTTACGGCAGCTGTGGAATTAGAACTTTCACAAGAGACTTTAAAAGGAAGTTGCATCATTGGTTTAAAGAAATAGACATAAACGTAGTTAAACATGCTCGAGAGTTTCAGGCTTACAGGAAAAGTTCAGCCAGAAATGACCATTCTGTCATCATTTATGCAACTCATGTCTTTCATGTCCTGTGTGAACACAAGAGGATATTTGCTCCTGAAATGACCCTGGGTCACTGCATGTGAAATACTGTAGCAGTGTGATTATTTGTCAAAAAGCATCTCTTTTTGTCCTCCCACTGGAGATAGAAAGTCAGACGCTGGTTTAGTGAATAAAAGTGGAACTGTTCCTGAGTTAAACATGCTGAGGAAAAACATTAGTGATAATTTGTGTTAATGTAACATGAGTAATCTCATATTAATCTGATGGTTTTTTTTTTAGCCCTCTCAAAATTGTCCATGAAAACTGCAATGCTGACTATAAAACTGGATGAACTTACCCTGTCGACATACTGCTGAGAACCTTTGGATTTTGACTGCAAATAATAGAAACAATGTTCAAATATTTTTTGCCACCTCAGCTAAACATGCATGATTATACAAATATGCAAAGAAAAGAAAAAGATGTACCATATTATTAAAACATTAAAAAGTTGTTTCTCCATGCACGGTCATGCAAGTATGAAATACTGTGCAGTTATTTTCATGTTACACACACACACACACACACACACACACACACACACACACACACACACACACATATATATATATACATACACATCTCAACAAAAAAAAAATACAACTTAATGGAAAAGTTCATTTATTTCAGTAATTCAACTCAAATTATGAAACTTGTGTATTAAATAAATTCAGTGCACACAGACTGAAGTAGTATAAGTATTTGGTTCTTTTAATTGTGATGATAATGGCTCACATTTAACAAAAACCCACCAATTCACAATCTCAACAAATTAGAATACTTCATAAGACCAATAAAAAAAAAATAATAATAAAAAAAAAAAATAAAAAAAACATTTTTAGTGAATTGTTGGCCTTCTGGAGACTATGTTCATTTACTGTACATCTACTCAATACTTGGTAGGGGCTCCTTTTGCTTTAATTACTGCCTCAATTCGGCGTGGCATGGAGGAGATCAGTTTGTGCCACTGCTGAGGTGGTATGGAAGCCCAGGTTTCTTTGACAGTGGCCTTCAGCTCATCTGCATCTTTTTGGTCTCTTGTTTCTCATTTTCCTCTTGACAATACCCCATAGATTCTCTCTGGGGTTGAGGTCTGGTAAGTTTGCTGGTCATTTAACCAACTTTTGGTGCTTTTGGCAGTGTGGGCAGGTGCCAAATCCTGCTGGAAAATGAAATCAGCATCTTCTAAAAGCTGCTCAGCAGAAGGAAGCATGAAGTGCTCCAGAATTTCTTGGTAAACAGGTGCAGTGACTTTGGTTTTCAAAAAACACAATGGACCAACACCAGCAGATGACATTGCACCCCAAATCATCACAGACTGTGGAAACTTAACACTGGACTTCAAGCAACTTGAGCTATGAGCTTCTCCACCCTTCCTCCAGACTCTATGACCTTGGTTTCCAAATTAAATACAAAACCTGCGCTCATCTGAAAAGAGGACTTTGGACCACTGGGCAACAGTCCAGTTCTTCTTCTCCTTAGTCCAGGTAAGACGCCTCTGACGTTGTCTGTGGTTCAGGAGTGGCTTAACAAGAGGAATACGACAACTGTAGCCAAATTCCTGACACGTCTGTGTGTGGTGGCTATTGATGCTTTTGACCCCAGCCTCAGTCCATTCCTTGTGAAGTTCACTCAAATTCTTGAATCGATTTTTTTCTTGACAATCCTCATAAGGCTGCGGTTCTCTCGGTTGGTTTATGCATCTTTTTCTTCCACACTTTTTCCTTCAACTCAACTTTCTGTTAACATGCTTGGATACAGCACACTGTGAACAGCCAGCTTCTTTGGCAATGAACGTTTTGTGTTCTTACCCTCCTTGTGAAGGGTGTCAATGATTGTCTTCAGGACAACTGCCAGATCAGCAGTCCTTCCCCATGATTGTGTAGCCTAGTGAACCAAACTGAGAGACCATTTTGAAGGCTCAGGAAACCTTTGCAGGTGTTTTAAGTTGATTAGCTGATTGGCATCCAACCATATTATAAAATTTTTAGAATTTTTTTATTAAATGTGAGCCAAAATCATCACAATTAAAAGAACAAAAAACTTAAACTACTTCAGTCTGTGTGCATTGAATTTATTTAATACACAGGTTTCACAGTTTATTCATTTATTTATTTTTTTTGACGCTTGAAACAACTTTCTACATGTTGAGGAGTGCTTACTATTTCTGTTTGTTTTAGCATTCTGACCGCCAATATTGGCTCATCCAATGGTACAATAAAGTGCATCCATCCATCATAAAAAGCCACTCTCTCGTGGACACGCGTAGGACATTTAGCAGAAGTTAGAGATTAATGTTTATAAAGTTATAAATATGGATATTTTTCTTACACAAACACATCGATTTGCTTCAGAAGGCCTTTGCTCCCCTGGAGCCGTGTGGAGCACTTTTATGATGGATGGACGCACTTTGTTTGACTTCAAAATCTCAACAACCATTCACTGCCATTATAAAGCTTGGAAGAGCCGGGACATTTTTAATATAACTCCGATTGTATTCGTCTGATAGAAGAAGGTCATACAGTATAAACCCAGGATGGCTTGAGGGTGAGTACATCGTGAGGTAATTTAAATTTTTGGTGAACAATCCCTTTAATGAAACAACGCTGCTAAACTAAACTGATGAGCATCTTTTCACAGTAGATAGTGGGGTTGTCATGGGAACAGCAGTAGTTAGTAGTGTTAATGGACTCTCACTCAGTCGAAGTCAAACTGCATTTAGTCTCCATCCTTCTGTATTTACTGTTTATAAAATGAAAAGTTCCTGTGCTCACTGGTCAATAAAAGAGTTTTAGCCATGCCAAAACATGCTATTTACAGTTATGATGCAAATTTCTGTTTATTTGTGTATCACTGTGTAAAGTCGATTAACCTTGCCAGGAACTATATCATCCAGCAGGAGGATGAAAGCTAACGAATTTGCTGAATAAAATAAAATACTTCAACTAAACTTTGTTTGTAATATGTTAGCAAAATGACATGATGTTGGCAAGAGCGTCCCACTCCAAATACTCATTCTGAACATGTGACACAGAATGTCTATGAATCCATTTTTAGTAACCATTAACTATTTGATTTCTTTGTGGCAAAGTCACAGCAGATATTATATTCTGTATAATATCTGTGGGATATATTGTCATTTGAAACTTTTGTAATCTGTTGTATTGTACACACTACTGGTCAAACGTTTGGAATCATAAAGACATGCTTATTATTTGTGTCGAATATCTTTGAAGAACAGAAAGAAAAAAAAATATTTTAAAGAAATCTGTTGTAACATTATGGATTTGCAGTCACTTTTGATCAATTAAACGTGTCATTGCTTAGTAAAATTATTAATAAAAAAAAAAGATACATAATCCCAAACTTTGAATTTTAGTGCATCATGGTTTCCACAAAATGAATAAATAAATAAAATTAAGAAGCAAAAAAAACTGTTTTCAACAATGATTATAACAATGGAAAAATAATAAATGTTTTTAGCATCCAATTATAATTTCAGAGTGATTTGAAATTCAATTATTAAAACTTAATTCCATTGACAATGTTTTACTGTGTTTTTGATCAAATAAGTTACGCCTTGAAGAAAACAAGTCTTCTTTCAAAAAACATAATTACTTTTTTTTTTTTTTTTTTTTTTTCAGAACTTTTATCAATCCAAATTTTGTGTAAGATCTAATTGGGCCCCATGCCACGATAACACATGCTCTGAGGACATCAATCAGGAAGTAGAATATTATGGCACAACTTGCTGGGTATCATTACCACAAAGCATTACGTACTAGATGTTCTGTGCTAGTGCCACCTACTGGCCAAAGCATCATAAAAAGGGAAAAAAAAAAAAAAAAAAGGGTATAATTTGGAATAATTTTCCCTAAACCTCCATGTCTAAATTAGTATGGCCACTAACTTTTCCAGATTCAGAATTTCAATTATTTATTTATTTTTGCTATAATTCCCTCAAAGTTACTAATGAAAATGCCAAATAGGAAGTCAGTCATTATCTCGGAACACTTCTACATACTGACATGAAATTTATTACTAATGGCACTTACCTATCATTGATCTGATCTGAGAAAACCACTGGTCACTGTGCCACCTACTGGTTATAACGTTATCAAACGGACAATAATAGTAAATCTAATCACAGCTTTTCGACTACTTTTCCTTAATTCACTTTTGTGAATGGTCTAACAAATCCACTCAACAGTTTGCTTGTCCATAATTGCTGCCAGAATCTTCATAAGTTTAATATATGTATTTATCATAATATGTATTATTTTAGTTTCCTATGACTTTCATCCATGTGTAGGTGTTTGCATACACTTGCCCTTTGCATTCAGCTACTTCAGTTTCTTGTAAAGGCACCACTTTCATTTTCTAGACTGTGAGAGCCAACATAATTCGACTGATCACACGTTCTCTCAGTAGTTAATCAATCTCCAGGTCTCTACTGATTTACAGCCTGCTGGGTTCTCTGAGGCCTTTGAGACGGGTAGATCAGCACTGCCACACTTAATATATATGTCTATATATAGATGACAGCATTCATCTCAGTCCTGTGGCTTTGAGCCACCAATCGTCACAGCTGATTTACCACCGAACACTCTCTCACACACACACACACACACACACACACACACACACACACACACACAAGGTGTTCATGCTGTATAGGGACATTCCATAGGCGTAATGGCTTTTATACTGTACAAACTGTATTTTTATCCCCTTACTCTAAATCTACCCCTCAAACAAAACTTTCTGCTATTTTAGATTTTCAAAAAACTGTATTCTGTGTGATTTATAAGCTTATTTCCTCATGAGGACCAAAAAATGTCCCCACAAGGACAAGGATTTTGGATATTGCCATCTTTGTGGTGACATTTTGTCCCCATAACATAGCATATACCTGAACCACACACACACACACACACACACACACACACACACACACACACACACACACACACACACACACACACACACACACACAACACTGCTATGACTATTAATCTCATAATATCATGGAAGTTTCCCTGGATTAACCTTCACTGACTACAAAACAAATAGGTGCTGCTCGGATTGCAGAAACAGGATTTTCGGCTTAACCCATGAAAATATTAAGATGCTATATAACTGCTATCATGACATATTTGAATAAACTGCTGAATTCTATTTTGCTTTATGTTTCTGCATTTCACAGCCAGTCAGTAGTGCTTTTTAAAATTTCAGTCCAATAAACCAAAGTAGGTTCATTTAGTTAACCTTCATTATGTTCCTCTCTGTATTATGTAAATGCAGATCTGTCATGACGACTCTCGGAGAGTTTAGCATGGTCATATACATGGCAATATTAATGTGTTTGGTCTTGGCGGAAAAGATTTGCTGCAGAGGAAGTACTGAGACTTGCTACTGCCAATAGATCCACAGACATGCTGCTGAGCATGTAAGAAATACTGCTGCTGCACATACAACATAAACAAATATCCCCCCATGTATAACATAAATGAATAAAACTCCCATATTTTACATACATGAAATCATCCCATTGCAGATCTATACAGGTGGAGCTGGGGAAGGTAGAGGCGCAATGCAACTGCTACAGCAAGCATTTGAATGTTAAGCAGCAAGCACATTATCTGCTGATGTGAAAAGAAACTGGATGATGTGAATAATTATGTGATTATATCAGATAAAGTTATAATCGCCCTGTGCCTTCTAGAGATTCATTAACTATATTAAAAATTTTAATTAATCAAAAAATACAATTAAACAAAAAAAAAATTTTTTTCAAAAAAAAAAAAAACACTTTAGAGTTATTTTTTGTCTAATATAAATTTGTGTTTGTTTAATATAGTGTACTATTATTTACTATACTGTTTATATTAACATTACAGCCCTATTTATTACAACCAAATCAAGACATCAAGTTTGTGCATTTAATACACAACATTAACTATACTGAAATGGTGAAAAGCACATTGTGTATATTTTATTATAACTGTTGTTTGTCTGTTATTTTTATTAGTCATCTTCTTTTGGGCCATTTGTCAACAAACAACTCCCTTTAAAGAGTAACTGTTTTACAAAGATGATGATTTTGTATGAATTCGTAGAATGGGAATTATTTTTCTAGAATTCTTTAGAAAAAAAGTAATTATGAAGGTCCAACACTAACATAGCTGTCACCAGGGCGTAAGCAGATCATACAATTACATATGATTGAGATTTATACACCAACACATAAAACAGTTATAAATAGCCACAAGATTATTTGTGACCCATTTAGGCCCACTTGTGGACCGTCTGCAAGCATGAAGGCAGGCACTATATCATTGACAAGGTAATTAGTCAATCATAGCATTCAATCACGTTTTACCTACATTTTGCAGTTATCCTTCTCACATTCACTTCATGCTTCATGGGCTCAATGGAGAGCACAATGCCTCCTTCTGAAATGTTACTGTTACTTTATAAAAATTAGATTAATTACACACCATTTAATCTCATATTTGTGATATTTCTTTGGGCTTTTTTTTCCTTAATGTCTTGCAATCTTTTTTATTTTATTTTATTTATTTATTTATTTTTCTACCTCCCCGGTCAAAAGGTTCCTGCTATCCACATAACTGATTCTCATATAAACCTTCTTATCAGTGAGAGAAATACAAAGCTATCACTCACTTATAGCAGCTGGCTTGCTTTCTTATTTTCCCCTCGAACTAGGCCATGGTGAAATATGACTGAAAAAAAAAAAAAAAAAAAAAAAAAAATCCAACCAAATACCCAGAATTCAAAAATTGGCTCAATAAAATCTAAATTATACATGCTTATTAATTATGCATTCACACTTGATACTTGGTTCCCTATTTGCTTCTCGTTATGTATGTTCTTGTGTGTTTCTGGCGTGGAGTTTCTTTGCTTGCTCTGTTAAACATGGCAGATTCGACAGTGCTGTTTGCATGGTTTGCAAAAGAGAGTGTTGTTAAGCGATAGAGTAAGAGAGGGAGAGAGAGAGAGACAGAGAGAGAGAGAGAGAGAGAGAGAGAGAACTGTGCTGCCAAATAGCAGAAAACCAAGCAACATGGGCAGACAAAACAAGCCCAAAATAAGCAACTTGGCTGATCAAAATACAGGTCAAGAATAAATCGAGATTTTGATTAATTTCATAATTATAAACCTGCATGAAACATATTAAAAAGGAAGTAGGTGAAATAAACTAAATTATAAATACTGTGTGTATCTGCATTCTGGAAATAAGCTCAAAAATGCAACTCGCAACTTCTTATATTATAAGGGACATTATGGGGGAAAAAAGCAGATGTTGCTTATAATAAGCGGACATGGCAACACTGCAAGACTACCTGCTACTTCAGCCAAGTCAAAGCAGAACATGTCTTGACTTGCCCTGACACTAATTAATGACTTTGTGTATTATGTACAGAAAGCGAAATATTTATATGATAGTATTTTTAAATGTTTGAAGGCCAGAAAAGATTTGCTTTTTTCCCAATAATCTTGGTATCACTGTGAGTGTATTTCACAGGATTAAAGTTTACACAACACAATTCTTTTCCACGTGAAACATGAGAGTGTAAACTCCTGCTGGTACTGTAGGGTGAAGTTGGGAGAGGGCCGAGGACAGAATCATGGGGAACACCGGTTAAAATCAAGAACTCAGTAGTCACGGCTCTCGACAGTAAATATGTTGGCAGGAAATTGAGAGAATGAAGGGCTGTGCTGGGTTTCATAATTTCCGTTCACATAATAAAACCTCAAAGCAAGCAAAGACTGTAGCCAATGTAAGGTAATGAAATGAAATGCAGATTGTATCAAAATGTTATTCAGTCTCTGATAAAACCTGCCACTTTGACCCTGAAAATATAGATACAACTAAAAACTATGTGCAAGACAATAAAGATCTCCAAAATGATCAAATAGTAATAAAGATGTCATTATTAATTTCAGATACTAATAATTTAGTAGCAAAGGTGCTCTTATTGTGTTCTTGCTAAGGCATAGTTATACAATTACTAGGGTGTTCTGAGTGGCTGCTAAGGCCAGTGTACAGTACATGGTTGCTCTATGATGTCTCTACTTTATTTATTTAATGTATTATTAATTATACATTATAGCTGATGTTCTATATGCTTCTAGTTAATAGATCATTTACAGCACTTGTCCTAAGATATACAACAACCAAAACATATTAATAACAGGAAAAAGTAAATAAATTAATACAAATCTAGCATCAAATCAAAACATGGTAAAACAATATATGTGGGAATCAAAACACCTATCAACAATAACTAATTAACTAGTTATGTAAACCCTAAATAATGGTTGAAAAAGTTTGATTCTTTTTAAGCTATTTTAGTAGCTTTATAGAATTATTTTAATTTTGTTTCTCTTTTAAACTGCATCGTAAAGCATTCCATGATTGCACTCCCTTCAGTGAAAATGATGACTGCCCCAAGGCTGTTTTGCATCTTGGTATGTCCCCTTTTCTCTTGTTTCCTTATTAATTGACAAATAACCTTAAGGGTAAACCCACTTACATTTTACATTTTAGTTATTTCATGTTCTTGTTATTTTCCAACAATGCCACAACAATAACATAAAAGTTAAAAAATAACATATATATTTCCAACAATGCCACATCATTGACTTATAAGTTTATATATTACCTTTTTATATAGAGATAATTGGCATAATAACAGAATGGGGACACATTATGAGAGATAAGAAAAAAATAATCCAGAGCATACATATATAACTTGGCTGTTTTACTTGATATGTAAGGTCTAATCATACAAAATGTGTACACAAAATTGTATTTGAGGTCTTTCCTGATACATAACTATTGTCTGCATACATTTTAAATTCAGGTGAACCATTAATATACAGTATAATGTAAAAAGAAGTGTTCCCAATAATGACCCCTGAGGAACACCCATTTCAGTACTTTGATAAGAGAACCTTATATAGGTAGCATGTATGTTGATCACATTGTTCTTAGACTCTTAATATTAGCTTCAGGTTATATCATATTCTGCTCTGAAGTAATGGCTCATAACTCTCCTTCATTTCCTTCTTTTCACAAGTCCCATTGCATAGAAAAGTAATGGCAAACATCACCCCAATAAGCTATGCTATGTGAATTTAAGATATCAGTAGCACATACAGTGCAGGATAAGTTGCAGTACGTGCTAAAATATAATATTTTGAATTAGAACTTTCTTCAAATCTGAATTATGAGCAATAGTAATAGAAATGTTTGCCTTATCAAACACCACTAATAAAATACAAAACTTTTTTTGAAAACTTTAAACTGACCTCAGTGCAGTCCACAAAGTACAATTTTTTGAGAAAACTTCTTGCATTCAGATTTCTAATAGGTTTCCAAAAACAGAAAAGCAAGTTCTTATGAACATGGAGACTGGGTGGTTATTTCATTTGTTTGTCCTTGTCATTCAGAGTGGAGCAAACATCTGCTATGCTATAGTTAAGCAGCATTTAAAAAAAAAAAAAAAAAAAACTACCCCCTATTCTGTGCCGTGCACAGCTAAGAGCCCTCAAAGTGGCTTAAAAATCCATTACAGACAGGAAAAATGGTCAAGCAAAACTAGATTATGACTACTTTTGGTGCAAGAAACCCTGACTAAAGGTATGGTAACATGTGTACCATTGTTTGGTAACCACCCAGTCATTTCAATAGGAATCTGTGTAATCTGGAGTTTCAAGTGAGGGTGAAAAAGTTCAGGTTTCAGTCATGTTTAAGTTAGTCACACGAAACAGAAACCTGCTTGGTTTGGATAACTGAAAATTATGGCAAATAACTCTTTCCCCGCCAGCGTTTTTGAATAAAAGTTGCCAGCCACCGCCAGCATTTTTCATCAGTTTCACAAAAATTTCATGGCCTCCAGAATATTTTGTTGTATGAATATTTGAACATGCAATACATCAAAATAAAGAACAGAGCCTTTACTTAAAAAAAGCTTCTAGCTTCCAGCATTCTTGTTTTATCAACACTTGAATGTAGGTAGGTTTCATGAAAAAAAGCTGAGAAAACGCATTTTTATCAAAGACTAGATCTGGATCATATTCAGTTCGATGATCAAAGCATAGATGCAGTAGATCACTTCCATCAACACACCCCAAAGCTTCACAGTCCTTTACCACTTCCTGGATCGCCATTTTGCTCAGTAAAATTAGACAGTTTTCATTTATATGCTGTTTATTGCTGATTACATTTGCATGTGATTTCATTATTTTTCATATGCATCAGCTTACAAATGAGATCGCTCTTTTCTGTGTCTTCCTAGTCTGTGTTTTTGATCGGGAGATTGTGAACTCTTTCAGGAGATGTGTAATAGCACCCCTGAGTATATAACAGTGAAAACACGGAAACCCAGAAAATTCCCGTGTTTGGCGGGGAAAGAGTTAAGCTTCTCGAACACTCCTCCTACCCTCTGTTGGTTGAAAGAATTTATGGCATTGGTTCGGCCAATGTTGTGTTGGGCTGGCCGGAACGCTCAAATAAACAGAGGCAACAAAAAGAACAGGAGACCGTATTTTAACTCACTTTAGCTTTAAAGAAAGTACTTACAGTGAATTAGGCCGCCTCTGCTTGGGCAGCTGAAGCCCATCGTGGTCTCCGTCTCCAGTGGGTACGCTGTCGAGTCGAGTGCAACTGAGTGTGCTGTTGCAATTTACTGATGACAAGTCTGCACTGGAGTTTACAACCACACTGTTCCTCTTCTCCACTGCTGATGCAAAAGCAGAAATGTTGCTATCCTAATGAAGAGTTAATAGTATGCTAATGTAATTACTCCAGCCTGTGGCTAAAACAGGGTTTGGTGGAATCTAATTTTTTGTATTTAAATAAGCAAATTCAAGTTATATTGCTAGTGATTTCTGTCTTTAGACAATAACTGAATGGGATCTAATACTGGGGACTAGTTTACTCGTCACATGAAAATAAAAGAATTAAGAAGATAATGAACTATCATCATTTTAGATTTTCCAAAGTAAGCACTTGCTGGTGTACCTTTGTCTTTCTCTGAAAATGAGGGGGTGTGGAAAAGAGTGAGGGGTCTCTCGCTGCAGGACGGGGCCTTGCTGTCTGCACTCCTCCGTCTGGGCAGGTTAGGCTGGGAGTTGCCCTGCCCTCCTCCAGACACTGGCATGTCTTTGAAAATCTGCAGAGCCGAAAGGAAATTCAAATCAACATGAAAATGTCAGAGCGCCACAATGATGGGATGAGTGTCTCCACAATAATAGAACAGACTGAAATGTTGCTACTGATCCTGGGAGGATATGACCCCGCAGATGTGTCTGGTCATAAAATGACAATTCGACCATCATTTGGTCACTTTCATGTCGTTCCAAACATGACTTTTTTCCTCCATGGAAAAAGCTGTTCTTTTCCATACAAAATACTGTATGACAGCTATCAATCTGCTACCAGTGGCTGTCAAGCTCTAAAAGACACCAAAAAAAAAAAAGATCCCTATGACTCATATACACTCTATTTGAGGTCTGAAGTCTGAAGTCATACGTTTGCTATGTGTAACAAACAGACTGAAATTAGATACATATTTCACATCACACAGAATATCCTCTCCTCCATCAAACCCCTTAAATCTCATTTGCACGTCTGAATATTCAAGCACGAATCACGGTCAGTTTTATATTAATGATTAATTAATTGGTTCTCATGATTCCTGCAACACAGCAAGTATAAATATGCACTGTAAAAACTGTATTGTAAATTAACTGTGAATTCACTATACTCAGCTCTGGTTCCTATTAAATTATTGCAACATACTCTTTTAAATATCTTTAAAGAGGCTGTATGTCATTTTTTTGACTGTACTAAAGAATAAAAATAACATAATATGTTTGCAGATATTTAGGAAACATGCTAACATGCTATAGCGGACTGATCCTTTAAAATCGCAATGAAATTTGTACAATATGTGCCGTCATATTACATGCATCTTTTTTGCAAAGACATTTAACACCAGATTTACATTTACACCATGTTGAGCACTCATGTGTGATGCACTTGGAATAGAACTTTCTTTAACTAGATGGTTATTAAAAATAAATGTTACTTGAATCATGTTACATATTTCAATTGCAAAAATATCAATAACATACATTTAGAAAATAGAAAAGCTTGCAAGGAAAAAGAGCAGTTTTGGCACTATCTATTATTCTATACTGTATGTATAATATCTCATTTATGGATCATACAAGTTTGGAACAACATGAGGGTGAGTAAAAGATGCCAAAAATGGGGTCACAAGTCTTTCTATGCAAAGAGCCTATTGTGTGGTTGTGAATGAAAAGTGCTTTGAGGCTCAGTTTTATGTTGCAGTCCCGCTGTACATAACTGTGTATATTTGTTGAGATATTTAGGATAGGTAGCCAACAATGCTTTTAGGCTGAAGCTGAAAGATTCATTAACAAGGTTCAACCTAATTCACAGTGGAGCATATGAGTGTGCCATGTATTATAAGGCGATGAGATGTGGGAAAGTTAATTGTACAAGACATAGTGACAACCTTGATCGTAATAGCCGCCCACTTTACCCATTCATGCAGGAGGAAGTGGCCATATGTCATGTGACCACTGGGCTCAGCTTAAGAAATCAGCCTTGAGCCGATTTGCATGTTGCCATGGCAACTACTCTAAGCTGCTTTACCCTTTAAACCCCTGCTGGGTTTGAAGTTACCCATTACAGCAAATGTGGACTGGGTGAGTCCCTCAGAAAGGGAATTACATCCTTCATTCGCACCTAGGTGTCAGCAACACAGCTCATGCACCTTTATGGTGATTACGGTCAGAAAAGAAGTGACCAATAGAAATGAAATAACCTAACGAGCCATTTCACTCATTAAGGTTCAGAAATAAATCTCTTTTTTTAAAGCTTAACCAATTGTCCTGGAAAAATATGGTGATGAGTGGCTGGTATCCATTTATAAACATACCCATGGCCGGTCCTGGTTCAATTAGGATTTCTATCACAATGTTCTGGAACTTGATGTCCATGATTGCAGCGACAGTCTCTCTCCTGAGGCCCTCAAGAGCGTAGGGCCGAGCTAGAACACTACGCCGAGGTTAGCAACCCGTCATCAAATTCTGCTGGTGGTGACTGGCCACTCTGGTGAGAGAGTAAGACATCTGAAGTCATTTATTTCTTATTGTATTGTAGTGCTTTTTCTGTATTGTCAGCTTGTACTGATAACAAAAAATAGAGCTACAATAACTAATCAATATATCCTAAAACAACACTGATACACACAACAATAGACACACACACCTACAACAACTAATCAATACAAACACACACACACAAAACACAAACAAACACAAAAAAAAACACAAACAGATACAAAAGACCACACACAACTAAACATATAATCTAACCAAAAACCCAAAAAACCACTAAAAACTATAAAGCCTACTGTATCATACTTGATACACAAATATCTAAGGCCTCTAAATGATCATAATGATCAAAATTTTGCTGGGAAAAAAAAAAAAAAAACTGTTGTACACAATCTACTACATATCTTCTGTCTGACTGAAAGTTTATACTTTCAGGCCTTTTTGTATCAATTTAAAAACATCCATATATTTATATATATTCTTCTTGGTTATATTTCATGTTAAAATGCAAGTTTTGAAAATGATACATCAGACTTTTGAGGAATGTTTATTTGTTCATTTCTTAATCATTGTATTGTATTAGCTTTGATCACAAATTAAGCACAAAAAAACAACATAACTAAAACAAAAAAACTAAACATATAAATATAACCTTACTAAGACATATTATTGGGACATACAGTATAGAGAGGCAACTGATATTTATATGCATTTGATGTAAGTAGTCTTCTATACTGTTACAAAGATCTCATTGATTTACATTACAAGATATCAGAATTTCATCTTACTTTATGGGCATATAAATATCAACAATTCTCTGATACCATGAGCCATAAAAGCCTGATACATCAAATGATACTCAAAACATAAATAAATAAATAAAGTCTTGCAGCGCTCATCATGTGTATCTGGCAAGCAAGAGTGTACAGTGAACAACAGGTTTCAAACTAAAGCTACTGTCTAATTAAAAAAGGACAAAGCATTCGATATGCCCCACTCTCATTAAATATGTCAACACAGGAAATACCATTTTGTCCTTTCATGTGGACTTTAATGGTGTAACTTTTTTGGGGGGTTTTTAACTTGCAAACTTTCAGCCATCTGGTCAGATATTTAACTACTTTTACACAATTATTACAAATGTCTGATCAGCATACTGTCAATATTAAATAATTCCCAGTTAACCTTATGCAGATGCTGTTGTTATTCACTGCTACTGTCAGATGAAACTATTCATTCCACACTACAACATAATTTCCAAACTTGTCCTGAAGGCAAGCAAAGGGGGTATTAATCTTCTCCTTCCTATAATTCTTTCGGATTATGAATCTGATCTTTTGCAGAAAGCTGCTTTGTGTAAAGCATTTTCGCTTTGGAGTGGACTTTCTCCATAAAGCTCCAAAATACTCCTCTGGAGCTGCCAGCGTCACATAGGAGCGGCTCTGCAGAGCTCGGCAGTCCGGGTGTCAAATTAAACTCGCACAAAAGAGAAAATGGAGCTGGGGAAGGAGATGGAGGAAAGGACAGGTGAAGGAAAACAAGCCGCTCTTTTCAGCTGGGCAAACATTAGGTCTTTATTACTATCAGCAGGGTTGTGGTTTTTACAATGGAAATCCTCTTAGGTCTTTGCTGGATTTGTAACACAGTAAAAAAGGGGCGTCAACACCAAAACTTACTTGGCCAAGTGTTTCATGAGAAGCTCCAGCATCTGGCGGTTCTTCTCAGGGAGACGGTGCACTGTGGAGTGGATCTCTGCCACCCTCGCCTCGGGATTGTCCAGTTCTAGGAAGACCGAGATAGAGGAAGCGAGAGAGTAAGTGGTTGCAAAGGAAAACAAGCACATTTCCTTTTGTTCCGCATGAACTGTAGGCGTTTTACTGCTGTGTTTGACTCAAGTGCATTCGCAGCAGGAATGGGAGTCCGGTCTCACTGGCTTCGGCCGTGTACATTTTTATGTACATTTCAACATTCACTGACACGTTTCAGGTCTGAAACATTGCATCTGTTGCTGATGTTTCGTGAAACAGAACAAAAAGATCCCTGTTCCTGATTCTGTGAGGTCACTTCCTCACACAGTCTGGACCCACACTGCCACATTTTTTTTCCAATTAAAATGGACATTAATGCTTTGATGTGTTGCATGTTTGTGGTCTGCCTTGTTGTAAAAAGCACAGTGCCACCTAGTGTAACGTGACGGATACAACAGTGTCCATTTAAGGGCAAAGCTAATCCGCCAGCCAGACACGGGCTCTTAAAGGTCATTGAAATATTAGAGTGATCTCTCTGGCTGCCATGATATCCTAAGAATCCCCAGTAACAAGAGTACAGCGAGAGAAGAGAGCTATAAAAACAGAGGTTGTTTTAGACACGATAAGGGACAAAACATAAATAAATAAAAGAAATCAAAAGCAATAATAATATAATAAATAATAATAATAATAAGAATAATGATACATAATAGTAAATAATAATTTTCGTTGCTTACTGACTTAGTCTTTCTTAACAATGTTCTTAACAAGGGATCTCAATTACAAATATCTAAACATTCTTTAAACTATAAGCATTTTACATTTCAAAATATTAAGTCTTGTTTTCTAAAAAAAACATATCAGAATTTTGTTAAGATAATCTGCCAATGGGGCAGGAAGAAAAAGAATCTTTATTTGCCCTTGAAGTAAGATTATTTTTCTTACCCCATTGGCAGATATCTTTTTTTTTCTTGTTTTTAAGCAAAATTTGTTTAAAAATTAATAAATTTTTCAGAGTGTAAGACTTTAAGTCATTTTGTGCTTCTCAATGTAAAATTCTAACAACCCCGAATTGGAACAACACACATCTGGATGAGCGCCACAGCTTTTTATTTACGCACGCATGTATAAAAACGTAATTTTATAGTATATATAATTATAGTTATAATTTTAGTATATATATATATAGATATATATAATGCATAATATTTAATATTTAATATATTCAAAAAATGACATTTAAATAATGATATTGTAAGAACAACTTTCAACAACAAGAATATATAACTGTCTGCAAAAAACATAAGTCTTACTATTTTAACACACAAAATATAGATGAAGAAATGATGTGGCTACTAAGACAAACATTTAAGATATTGAGGACTGCAAAAAACCCCTGAAAGACATAACCAGACCATAAGGAATGTATTTGATCGTGTTGAACAGGAACCGAACCTGTAGACCACACACACACACATTTTTCACACTTTCTCATCTCTCTTCACTACTGATTATCTCTTCTCCAGTTACATACACATTCACAATCGTCATCTCACTCAATCCCTTATTTCCCACTTGCTCTCTCTCTCTCTCTGGTGGATGGGCAAACTCCAGATGAGCACCTTGCTCTTTATCACAATAATGGCTCACATAGACAGGAATGAACGAGGGGAGAGAGTGGAAAAAAAGACCCGAGAGAAACTGAAACGGCAGAAAGGGAGGGGAGGAGCACTCCAAAAAAAAAAAAAAAAAAAAAGTTCACATAAGGACAAGGGCCTAACGTCACCCTTAAGGACCAGCAAAAAAAAAAAAGCACAGAAAGAAGGAGAGAAAAAACAGAAACAAAAAAAGCAACGATGGTAGAAAACAAAATATTCATAGATAAGAGTAAGTATCTTAAAAGAATCTGTAGTAACTCAGTCCTTGTTTCATGTACAAAAATATCCAAACATCTTTAATGCCCAAGATACATTTACTTTGAGCACATAGACATGCATTAAATAAATGTGAAATAAGTCTCATAATATTATTTATGAAATAAAGCGTTTAATAATTTTATTAAATTTTTAACCCTTTTTTTAAATATTTAAGCAAACAGTATTTTTTAAAGTAAATATCGAATAAACTGTAATCAAGTTTGTGCTTAAAACTAAATTGTCTCAAATTTCTAATCTAATTTTTTGCAAAGTTTATGTTCCAAATGAGATATAAACCGACAATCTGGAAGAGGACAACATCCGCTTAGCGTCTCAAGCAAAAGCTGCCACACTGTAAATCCATTTTCTTTTCTCTACGACCCCCGGTTTTCCTGATTCTTAGGATCCATACTAGCTTGAGCCCTCCTACTCTGTAGTGTGTTTTAATCAAATGGTTTTGAACCCATAGTCAAATAAGTTTTAAAATAGTCAAAATAGACTGAAGGCCAACCAGACAGATAGAAGCAGAAACTCACTGGACTAGTTTGATGAAGCCTCACTCTCGCCCCTACTGGCCTGATGTCGATGAGAGGGGCCCCACGGCGCACAGAATGCCTCACACGAATAGTGGAGCAGAGAAAAGATTAGCGATTAGATACAGAAAACCAAACAGAACAAACAGACTGATCAAATTCGACAAAAGCAGACAAGGAATGGCGCGAGTCGCAGACAGATGTTTGGATGCAGAAGGATAGATACGCCTTCCTCTATCTTTTGTAAAATGCTTATGATGAACTTCTGAGTGATCTTTTTTGGAGCAAACAAACAGGAAGCACTCATGGACCTTAAGCTTTTGTTAAGCATGAGGAGGCTGGTACATACAAACATAATCTGATATGAAAACAAAAACTAGCCAGACGGGGCTACATGATATGACAAATTTCACTTGTTCGACAGCAAGGTCGGCGCCTATTGAACAGCAGACAATACAGCGTTTCCAACAAATGTTACTCAGCTGCTTAACAAAAGCAATGCCTTGCCCCGCTTTAAAAACACCAGTCTAGAAAAGATAAATTTAGCATCCTAAACTTTTTCTGGAGACAGTACGTTCTCATCAGTGCATACACGCCCTATAAATACCACCCCCAAATGTTATGGCGATCAGTTTAACATCTCAAACAACTTGAATGGTATAGGTTCTTTTTTTGCCGGGTGCATTGTATGACATCACTGTAATCTGCTCAGCTAAATATGCTGGCAGTTGGTGCCCTAGAATGTTGTGTGTGCTGACAAGTAGTAGCATGAACCAATCTTTAAAATATGGTATAAAAAAAAGTACTTGCCAAAGAAGCTTATACTTACGTGAAATAAAAGCCTCCAGGAAGATATACTTATTAACGTGTTAAGTAAATTTCATGATTATGTTTCTTAACAGACTTAAGCCTACATTTTGTAATATTAATAAATTAATAAATATTTATTGAAGTAATTTTAAAGCATTATGATTTCAATGAATCTTTGCCCCTTTTTGATGTGGTCTATATACTAACATCACTAAATCATATGTAATATTTAATTATCCTCTAACGAAAGCTTATTAGATATTAACAGTTAAGAAACCAATATATTAAATATACTTTGTTATATACATTTATTACATGACATGCAATTTTTCAACAGAAATTCAGTAAACGCATGGTTAGTTCACCATAAATGCTTTGTCAACACATTTAGCAGTACACTGTAAGAATTCATTTCAAACACAACAGAAGAAAATTATCGAAAATTAATTTAAAGACTTAACTCCCACTACTGAAGCTGGGTAAGAGAACCCGATTAGACACACTCAATATGTCGAAGTCTTAATTTTGTCAAATACGCACCTAACTTATACTGACGTACGTAAGGAATTGACGAGTGGCCGTTGAATTAATCAGAAAAATAGTGCCAGTCACGATGAGCCGAAGCGCGACCAGGGCAGCAGAGTAGTGATCAGAGCTAGGAGTGGAGCGGAGGAGAGTGCTTTCTGAACTGGAGCGAAAGAGTTGTTTTTTTTTTTTAAGTCAGAGCGTCGTGGGTGGGTTATCTGTTTGTTCTGTAGCATGTCGGATTACTCAATATTGATTTGTGAATTCCCGTTTCTTAAACAGTTTAGTTGTACAAGCGTAGCTAAATCTGTGATTTATCCAGCTTAAAAACAGAAAGTTACAGTCATATTCTTTTCTGTTTACTAAAGTAACTACTGTACAACCATCAGCTTAACGCCATAGTAGAGAGACGCGGCTGCAAGTATCTGAACAGAACCATTGTGAGTATTTGTAAAACAGTATACTTTCTGCAAATATTTTAACCACAATTTCGCAATGCGAGCGCAAGGCCAGAGCAGCTGTTTCTTTTTTCTAGTGGTTTCTGATAGTGGCAGCTGAGGTTTTTTGAGCCAGGAAATGGGATGAAAACCCAGAGCGGAAGTAAAGTTACATACTGAATTGCTAGCACGGAGCTGAGAAATAGAAAGTAACACAAACGACTGAGACGCAGACGCTGTGTCCTTCGACGAGCAGTGCGTTCTCAACACACATTCCTGGAGGAAGCCATCAACACTGCCCCCCACATTTTGCATGTCTCCTTTGTACTGACAAACCCATTTCAAAGTCATGTGAATCTCTACTAATGGATGGCAGGTGACCTGAATCCAGGTTGATGCTTTGATTTAAAGGATACCATGCAAAAATGTGCACAGTGATGAGGAGGTCCTCCAGGAAATGTGGTTGAGAAACCCCACTGCCCCCTCCTAGAAGGACACATTTTAGCGGAATGCTGCAAGCATGACCGGTGATCTGAAGCACGTGATGAATAAATCCTATTAGTCCATGTGCAGCCCATAGAAGTCATAGGCGGGTGCCCCATAAGTATAAAAATCGGCACTGGCTGAATACGTCACCGAAGCTTAGGTTGATCTGCAAGGAGACATAAACAGCGCCAGGCAAAGAATCAGCAGGAAACCAATGGTTACCATGTGTAACCTGAGAGACCATTTCCCTTATCTAGAGAACTCGTTGCTGCGTACCTCTAGCCAAAAGCTGCCCAGACCACAGAGAGTCGGGCTATCTGCTTACAACCCTAACAGAGGGAGATAGCACTGTCTAGGCCCAAGACGGCTGCAAGGAGACCGCCTACTTAAAAAACCTGAGCAGCAGGGTGCAATCACTCTGAGCTAGCCACATACGCTATCCTCAGGATAGTTAGTTGTACATAGGATAGAGAGCTACCAGAGAAGCGAGACTGACTGAAACTACCCAGACCTCAGATGGCTACGTTTCCAGGAAAAGGGCTCACACGAAACTACAAGTATAAGGGACACAAGAATCGTCCTCAGATAGCTGTTCATCAAGGTAAGCCCATCCTGCGTCTAACCAATGGCAGGAATTATATAACTCATCCTCAGATGGCCCTAAACTAAGGAGGACCCACTCAGAGTCAGCTCCACACAGAGGCGTAGCCCAAAGTCACTGTGTTATTTGACTATAGAAGCTCACATGAGGGAGATCCCAGCACCATCAGTAAATGCATGCGCGCCTCAGAGAGCGCGAACACATAAGACATCATTAGTCCAGAGATCAGAGCCTGATGGAGAGCCAGCTGCGCCATAAAACTAGATGGGGAAAGGGGAAGGAAGGGATGATAAGGCATCAACGGAGTCCCAGCCCTTCGGGGATGCAGCGCGATCACCGCTTCTCCTATCTAGGATGTACCTGAGGATCCTTATTTCCCTTCTGTTAACGTTTAGCTTTCGTACCGTTCAACTCTGAAGTTAGCCCGACCACTAGTCTTTTGAATCTTGTCTATGAACCTCAGCTCTCTAGACACGATCACCCCCAGAAGAAGGATTTGAAGGCTCCTGAGGAATTAAATTTCTTGAAAGGCAGCTGATTGATGCTTTCGCCTCTTTGAACTATTCCACAAATGCCTTGATGAAAAATGCCAAAAAAGTCCCAGTAGTCCGAAAGCAGAGTATTTTCGAGATGAATGCAAAGTCATTTTCTTTCTTCCCGATGGCCACAAGATTGGATCCACAGATGTCTCTCCGTAGTCACCATAGCCACCAATGAGAGACCAGTGGCAGCAGCAGTTTGCTTGGTGGCGCGGCGCAGCTCCTCAACTGCCTCAGGAGACAAACCTCTCCCCTTACCCAAATCCTTCAGCAAGTCAGCCTGATAGGTTTGTAACACTGCCATGGTGTGCAACCATCAGTGAAAAAAAAGTGAAAGTTGACGTGACATACAGTCAAGTATGCGTGACCCATACTCAGAATTCGTGCTCTGCATTTAACCCATCCAAAGGGCACACACAGCAGTGAACACACACACCATGGAGCAGTGGGGCAGCCATTCTTGCTGCGTGACCGCGGGAGCAGTTGGGGGTCGTGATATTTGAAGGTGGAGAGAGTGCTGTACATTGCACTCCCCCCACCTACAATCCCTGCTGGCTCGAGACCTCGAAACTCGCAACCTTTGGATTGCAAGTTTGACTCTCTCTGACCATTAGGCCACAACTTCCCCTTCAGCTTGACCCGCTACCACATACACCCTGCCATTCAAGCGGGAGGTGGTTCTGAAGCGCCCTAACGGATGGCAAGGCAGGAACTCTTCAAAGAGGATGTCTTCTCAGCTGGACCTGCGATCCAAAGGTTCCGGCGTGCCTTGGTAATAAGGGGGTGACCTGACCCTGCGAGGTGCAGATGCTTGCCTCTCCTCCCTCGAGAAGAGAGGCAAACTGATTGGAGCATCCTCCTCACCTAGGCACAATAACGCTGAAGGTGTGCGTCGTCCTTGGGTGTCAAAAACCTCTCATGCACTTTCTTGAAACACTTGAGAGAGAGATTAAGCATGTTGTGAATTGCCTGTGCGTCTCTAAAACAGCGTCTCGGCTAGCAGCGTTTCTACTAAATAGCGAAACTGCAAGTTCATATAGTTGATAACTATTTTACTGATGAAAATCATCAGATCAGTGCTGACAACACGTTTTCTGTGCATGTGTAGTGTTTCCTATGTGGAGGTGAGGTGTGGATGCTGTTCTGTTACTGTATGTGTGCATTTTTGTAGGGATGAGAACACTTGAAAGAAACAGAGTAGTTTTTCCATAATAATCTAAAACAAAGTTGTTGTGGGCCAAAAAAATGGAAATAATTTGGTGTTTTTATCCTATTGTTTACTATAATTTTATCTGCTTGGTCAGTTTTGTTGTGGAGTTTGGTGTCTTTGGCTGTTGTAGGCTTTAAAGTGCCTTTAAATAAGCTGAAATTATTTGGTTAAGTGATCTGGACATGCACAGTGTTCAAGACCTCCCTGGAACCTACTTAAGCCAGCCGTTTTGCTTAAAATAATTGCACCTCCTTTTAGACTGGTTGTCCAGCCAGTTTAGATTCAAGCATTCAACAAGCTAGCAGCAGACTGTCTAGCTTGTTGACCTATATTTGTGCGAAGGGATCCAATGTGCACGAGGTAAGTTGTCTGATTGTATTTTATCAGTTAACAGTAAGTTGCCAGGATGTTTTAGCATGGTTTCCTTCTATGTATGCTTGAGTTAATAGCCCGAGTCTAAAGCAATTATAGTGGCGGATACATTAGCGTTCACTGTTAACTGTTTGAGGACTGTGGGAGCCAGTCAAATCAAGACAGGTAGTATAGTGTGTAGTATAGCCTGGTTGTTGTCATGTGGTCATATGTGAAGGGGCGGAGAATGGTACCAATGAGGTAGTTTGCTTTATTGTGCACTGGTGATGGGCGTGATCTCCCATTCTGTGCGTGTTCAGCTCCACATCTCACAGAGGTTTTGGGGGTCTTAGAGGAGGAGTATAGACCCATTGGTAGAAGGCTCAGTGTTTAATTTACCAGGGACCATCTTGTCAACCTTTTGGAATTACCAACTCATCACACTGCCATTTAGTGTGCAAGTTAAGACTATGGATACAGTATAGAAACTAATCCCCGTGTCCCCTATCTTTTTAAAATCAATCACATTTTGTATGCGTGTGGCAAAGCATGGAGGAAGACTGAACACAGTTGTTGTTTTATCCAGCTGTATTTACTCAGTGCTAATTACCACTCCAAGTGAAGATATAACAACCAACATATGCAGAAACAAATTAAAAAAAAATAATTAATTAATAAAAACAAAAATCACTGCGTTGGAAAAAAAAGGATCAGCCCCTTGTGTCTGTATTTAATTAAACCACGCTTTTGCTTTAATTACAGCCTTTATTCTGTTGTGATGTTCCTCTACTAACTTTGGCACATCTAGACAATATTGGCCCATCTCTCCTTTTGCAGATAAACTGCTCATGTTCAGATCAATTTGTGGTTGTAGCGTTTGTGGAGGCGTCAGTCTTCAAGTCCATTCCACAGATTTTCAATTGGGTTTTTACGTCTGGGCTCTGAATATGCAAAAACATTCACCTTTTTCCTTTCTCCGTCAATCACTATGTGCTTCAGTTTTGCAGTGTGGTTTGGAAGTTAAACCTTCTTCCCATTGACAACTTTACTGGCAGAAGGGCAGCAGATTTTTCCTCAAGAATTTGACAGTAATTTTGCCCCATCCATTTTTCCTTCTATCCCGACAAGTGGCTCTAATCCCTGCTGGGCAGAGAAAACACCCCCCCAGAACAGGAAATCACCCACCTACCAGCTCGCTTTACGGAGAGGGAATGCTATAATTTGGATGTCTGAGCTGTATTGGATTTCTGCCAGACATATCGTTTGGTGTTGAGGGCCAAATAATTCAATTTTAGTCTCCACTGCCTCATGGTATGGTCTTCAAGGTGCATTTTGTCAAAGGCTCAGTCGTGACTGTATGGGGCCTGTTTCTTGAGAAGTGTAGTCTTGTTGCTTGCAAAACCTCCCATAAAAAGCCACATTTGTGAAGAATTTTGTGATATTGTTGTCACATAACACACAATGACCACTCTTTGTCATAAATCACTGTAACTCGCTTCATATTTTGCTGTAGGCCCCTCTCTCTTGTGGTCGCCTCTCTGACCAGTTTCCTCCGGCTCTTTTATCCAGTTTGAAGCGAGTCCCTGAATCCAGGGAGGGTCTGTGGTGTACTAAATAACCTGCCACTTCTTAAATAATAGACGTCACTCTGCTTCTAGGCATTCATACAGCCTTTGTTTTTTTTTGTATCCATACTCTGGGCATTGTGCCTGCCACAACTTTATCCTGGAGATCTTTTGACAGTGGCTGTGTCCACCCATAGTTTGATTGTTTTGGTTCAGGTTGCATTACCAAAAACTGAAATGCTCCCAGGACAAGTTATCCTTTTTCCAACTCAGTGAATCGGTTTTTTTTTTTTTTTTTTTTTTTCAGAAATGTTGTTAGAGATCCTTTACTTGGATGTTATAAGTGTGGCACTTGAGTAAATACAGCTGGATAAACAAAACCTTTATTTTAAAAGGGGTATGGTGAGTTATTCTCTATACCACCACGTATGCCATGCTGGCAACAGTTTAATCAGCACTCAAAATTGCACGAAAAAAAACCTTTACTAAAGCTTTCTCTTTAACATGTATAGTTCATAGTCATAGTCATTATCAGGCAGATAAATACCAGTGATCTGGTGAGTACCACAACAACATCAAAGTCGTAATTCATCCTGGTTTTCTCTGCAGGGTGGTGACGGTCATTCCTGTCCTTTTTTGCATGTGAAGAGGGTACGTGGTGCTGACAATAATTGGTTTCCTTTCTAAATGAAGCTTATACACAAATATAATACTTCAAATAATCTGTATGATATTAATGGAGGCAGATGTGCTTTGAAAAGTACAGTAAAAATATTGTAATAATGGGACGAGGCACACGCATTAAATTTTGGCAACGAGTGACAAAAAAGTTCAAATGCATTCACAAGACGTGACAGATTAATATTCCTTTTAACCTAGTTTTCATTTTAACTAAATTAATTTGAAAAAGCAATCTCACCCATGTGTGCTCACCATGCAAACCAATTCAACACCACCGAAAATAATTAAAAAAAGAACCACTGCTACACTCAATATAGCAGTCCATAAGAGGGCAATGCATTGTGAAAAAATAAACTATTGTCACTTCACATAATCATCAAATATATCTGTCACACTGCATGGGAGTAGGAATGCGACAAACCTAGATTACATTCCACTATAAATCAGCACACAAAGCTGCTCTTGATAATTGAATGTGACACATGTGACACACTACTAGGCACTCACATTACAATTAAATAAAACTGCAAGTGATCACTGGGACAAATGTATGTTACCAGGGGCAACAACAAATAAGAATATCCATGATAAAGATCAAGGAAGACCTATTTAAAATTTAGTTTAATAATGTTAAAAAGGGTGTCATTTTCTTAGAATGTACACTCTTTCCTTCTTTAAACTGCTGGTTTCACATGTCATATGTGTTTTATAAGAACTTTTATAATATTTTTAAATAAAGGTTCATGAAATGGCCTTAATTTTAAATTAAATTATTTTTAAATAATGACATTTGTGGTGTAACCTCATTACATAAAGTAAAAACATTTAACATACAGATTAAAAAAGAGTTCTTATGGAAATAAGGTACTTAAAAAGAATATACTTAAGTGTGACATTGAACTGTAATGTTTTAAGACCGCCTAACTGCATGTATTCCTTTCAGTTGGTCATTCTCGACGTCACGTCGGATGACCAACGACATTGGGATATCGGCTGAGATAGACCAATCTACTTCGAGTGTATAAGACACTAAACGAGCCAATGCACATTGGCATGCATTTTTTTGCATCCAGCTTGCTGCTCATCAACGCGGGAGTGAGTAGGCATTAGGCAAGCAGGTGCGTCGCCATATTCAGCTTTTCGCCTTTGGAGCTGAGCTGTTCTATCGTCTCTGCTCCTGATCCCCTGCTTTGATTCTCTGCAAGACAAAGTCAAGCACGCTCTTTCGAGTGGCTCGGCGTGTTTGGTTGTTTTCCAGTATTGAGTGGGTTGCACACAGCAGGCTGTCACTATCCCCTGTGTGTGTTTCCAGAGTCAGGTCCCATCTCCCCTGTGCGCTCTCAGCACCTAAAAGAGCAATTTCTCTAAAAAGAGCATTTTAAGAATTTTTTAAAGTAGAACATTCTTTTTTAAAGATGCGTCTTTAAAGATGCCTTTTCCATCTGTGCGTCTTTCTTGGATTGCGGTCGTTACCTGGTGCTGGGTGTATGGTCAGCATAGGTAAGCATGCTGAGGTGGCTATTGCGGATGAATCAGCACCAATTGCTGGAAGGATGGACTGGTCTACGGAGGTTGTGGGACCAGACCTTCCCCTTTTTTCCCCCTCTCACCCCCCCCCCCTTTCCTGTTTACTGCAAAGGGACGGAGTGCCCATGCCGGATCCCTAGATCTGGGGTTCCCTCTGGGCGGCAGCTGGGGACGCCCCTATTTCTGTCACCGGCCCAGACTGGTGCTTATTGGTGACGGGTGCAGGAATTCCCCCTTCGAGGGGAACACTCTCCATCCGCCGGCGCTTCACGAAACCAGTGGAGCTGTCGAGAAGAGAGTCAAAGGCTGGGACAACGAGGGTGCTGGAGGTACCACCTGTATCTTCCACAGCTCCCCCTGACGATCGGATGCACATGGGGATTGGGGACACTTGGGACATAGGGACATGGGACAGTGGGAAATAGGGATGCAGGTGGCTTTCACCAGACACTGGAAGGGGCAGTCGCTGTGGCCCTTTGGTAGGGATCCGCAATTCCACTCTTCCCGGATGTGACATTGAGAGTGTACCGGACCTGAAAAGGGACGGCTCGATACGTCGTATGGTCAACCCTGGCGTTCCCTGAAGGAAGGGAATGGATGGACGGTCACGTCCCATAGCCACCGCTCCTTGTCAACCACTCATCCCCTCCCGTAGCGGCCGGGTCACCGTCTCGGCTCCTCAGTGAAAAAACCTGAATATGCGGTGCACCTTCTGCCTACTTAATACAGCTGGGATGCGAATAATCACCATGCCAGATGTTCATTAGCTCGTTATAGTTTACACTTGAAAGTAGATTCGTCTATCTAAGCGAGGGATCCCAATTCATCGATCGGTCATTCCGAAGTGACGTCACTCTGTTCCCCCTTTCAGGGAACGTCTCGGTTTAATGTATGTAACCACTGCTCGTAGTCCCTGAAGGCAGGGAATGGAGATGTTACGTCAGGACTGACGAAAAATCGGGGATCTCGCTAAGAACAGACGAATCTGCCCTTCGAGTGTTAACAAAACAAGCACCCATGAAATGTTGGCGTGCGATGATTGCATCAGCTGCACCGCTCCGCCCCGCACGCGCGTTGGTATATAAGGAGAGGGTGTGCAGTCGCACATTCAGTTTTTCGCTGAGGAGGCCGAGACGTGTGTGCTCATATGCACGGTTACAGTGGTGGTACAGTGCAACTGTGGGCGATGTTGGAAGCGGAACGTCTCCACGTTCCCTCCTTCAGGGTAAACGGAAGGGTTTACATACGTAACCGAGACGTTCCCTTTCAGTCAGTCATGTTCCTCAACGTTATTGTCAGTGACTGACGATAAACCAGGGGATCCGTATGGGAAAGTGCGCCACCTAGATTGCTGACCCCCTCCAGTGCCGCCCTGCGGAAAGCCGGCAATTCCCCCCCAACCACCGTTGGGGCGGAAGATAGGACAGGGCTTAGGCAGGGGGAACCCAGCCAACTGCTGTTCCATACAGTTGGAGAATGGAAACACTGGGAAAAGCGTACAAGTAGGGGAAGGGGCGGAAACGCTTGTGTAAACACACATCCTGAGCTTGGAAGGAACGGGGAAATTACACATATTGGACTGGCCATAGGGCAGTGCTAGCACTATGGAAATCCCTCTGCGGATAGACTCAAGCCCACCCTGAGTGGTGAGATCACTACGCAGCAGAGACTGGCAGAGAAATCTCTGCCAGGGAAAGACCCATGGGGGCTTACCGCGAGGGACGTGTCCCAACGGAGCATCAGTTCTGGAAACCATGTACCGACCTGGGCCCAGTATGGCTGCGTGTACTAAGAGGGACCTGCTCCGCCGATCCTCCCTGACCTTGCACAGAATCTGTGCGAGGAAGGCTCACTAGGGGGAAACGCGATACGTGCGTAGACCACGAGAGGCCAGGCTGTGTGCCAGTGCAGCCGTTTTCCGAGGGGTCCCCTCGGGACCACGGCGAGAATAAACTAACTGGCTTGCCTGGGACGTGTTCCGGAGAGCAGGCCAAAAACAGTGTCTCAACCTTGAGCGTCCACGAAGCCTCTCCCGATCAGATGGGACTGTCTCGGGGTGGGAGTTGCCATTCTCGATGGAAGGGTCGCGGCTGAAGTGAGAGCTCTGTCGGCTGCATGATTGAGCTCGCCTTGGGACGTGTGAACGGCACGAACGCGACCTTCAGATGCTTCTTGCTCCAAAGACGGAGATAGAGCGCGGAATTGTGACAATGCGACAGGGAGCGTAGACCACCCTGGTGGTGGATGTACGTCAAACGGTCTTCAGTATTGTCCATTCCGGACCAGTAGTCGTGCCTGTGCTAAGCCTCTGTTCTGAAAGCGGTGGAGAGCAAACCATACTGCCCAGCAACTCTAGTACAATTGAGATATGCCACTCGGCAGACAAAGGACCCGTCCAGGTGCCTGAATACTGCAGTGCCCTTTGCACATCGGCACCCCATCCGATGGCGGAGAGCATCTTTGAAATAAGCAACAGGCCTGGACACTCTGCACTAGGGGAACCCCTGCCCGGAGGAAAAAAGCAAGGTCCAACCACGGGCTGAAGGTTTTGGCTTGCCAGTACGGGGTAACCAAACCCGGTGCGTAGCCCGTCGTTGCCATGCCCATCTCGGGCCTCAAATCGTTTGAAGCCACGCTGAAAAGCGGCCTTATATGAAGCAATCCGAGACGGCTCCTTGACAGCCGGCAGCGGCAGAAGCGGGATGCCATATTCCCCCGGAGCCTCTGAAAACTGTTTCAGAGGAACCACCTTTATGCCCCGAATGACTCCAGGAAGTTTCTTAGCATCGACTGAGCGTGCACTGTCGAAAGACAGTTGCCGTCAGCGGTTGGGGGGCACACGAGTCCAACTCCAGGCCAACGAGGAAAAGAGCTGCATCTGCACCAGGGGAGAGTTTTGCTCTTTTTTCCCCATTTGACGCACGTAAGCCCACAAATTCGGTCGAGGTGGCTGAGTACCACATCCCTGTGTTTCGCCACAACTGAGCTCGTGACTGGGTCAATATATGAGCCAGTCGTCGATGAGGTAGATTGAGAATGCCGAAGACCTAGCTACCCTCAACGGGAACAAGGGTGGCCTCAACAACCTTGGTGAAGACACGAGTTGACAGGGATACGCCCCGAAGGGGAGGACCTTGTACTGATATCCAGCCCCTCGGAAGTGCGAAGTGGGAGAGAAACTGCCTGTGCGCGTGGAGAATCGAGACTGAAAGTACGCATCCTTCAGAATCCTATTGCGGCGAAATACACAATCTGTGGGTCCGAAAGCATTGAAAGATACGTTTCTGCGTTAACATCCTTACCGGGAGCTTTGTGAAGGGCCCGGTTGCAGAACAGCGCAGGTCCACAGATTGTAAAAACCCCCGTACTTCATATCGCTTGGGGGACCGGCTTCTATCGCGTCCAGCTTTCGCCAGGCAGAGGGGAACACGACGATTTCACTCGCAAGACGCTGAAGCCATCTTTGTCCGGCACAGAGGTGAAACAGGTATGGCCCTGAACTTGGGCGGACGGCCGGGGAACTGAATCGCATTAGCCGCTGTCTGAGTGTTCTCGTATAGCCAGGCAAGAACGGTCCTTGGGATTCACGACGCTTAGCAGAGCCCCCAGAGACCCGAACAAGAAGGAGGCAAACGCAGACCGAATCTTCCATTCTGCGGATCCTAGCTGCGTCCCACGATGCAGGTTGATCGACATCTAGGTCCTCTGCTGTGGTGGGCCGCTCTACGAATGCTGGGCCCCGCCATGTGGCACTCAGCATCTGCATCATCGGTACACCAGAGGGTAACGATGCGCTGGAGGAGTGAGGGGCCCGTGGAGACTCTTTGTCTTGGAGGTGGGAAGCCCCTCACTGTGACTCCTCAGATCGCCCTGGCCATGAACCGCAGTAGGCCCTCCTTTTGACAGAAAGGAACTAGAAACAGGGCATGGGGAGGGGACCTCCTCCCCATTTGACGAAGACGGGATCCTCGCGTCACAACATCGCGATGGTCCATGTTCCCACAAAGAGAGAACAGTGACTCATCCGACGACCGCTGCCTCAGCGGTGCTCGAGGCCCAGGACACGAGATGCCAGTGATCGTGACCATCAGATGGAGCCAGGAAGCAACAAATCCAGAAACGCAAAACGAGTTGGAACAGACATCTTTTAAAAAGATGCCCCGTCACTCGTGGAGCTCTTTTAGAAAATGCTCTTTTATAATAAGCAAACACCAAAGTGTCTTGAAGCGCCCTGGAGGGAGAGTTTGCAGCGTGACTGCAGAGCTCCAATGCGGAAGCTGGCAGCATGCTGAGAACAAAGGCAGCAGCACTGGCATCCCCCCGCTGATGAGCGCCGTAACACCAACACTCGTGTCATACCTCGTCTTGACGACACTCTTGCTTGAGAAGCTGAAGGCTCGGCTCTGCAGCGAAAAAGCTGAATGTGCTACTGGCATTGCGCTCTCCTTAACTACGTACTTTGCCGGGGCGGGGTGTGCGAATGCAAATCTCGCCACACCAACATTCATTGGCTTGTTTTTGTTAAAAACACTCTAAGTGCGCGATTCGTCTCTCTAGCCGCGATGATCCCCTATTTCGTTCAGTCACCTATGGCTGAACGTTTTGAACGTGGCTGACTGAAACGGGGACGAGCGGGTTGTACCATTCCGTAACTGAGCGTTTATCTTGTAATTAGACATTGAAATGTGTAATAGCTTAAATTTATATTACTAATAATACTAATAATAATAATAAATGCCACCTAGGGGGGAAGGGGAATACAAAAATAAGAAAGTAAATTAAAATTCAATGGTCATTTCAACTCAAACTTAGTGTACGTCCATTTTGTTTGTATTTATTTATTTACCATTTGTAATGATGAAGTTTATATACAATTTAGTACATGATGAATTTTAGATTTAACTCTATATTTACTTTAAATGTACTATTGAAGTTATGGAACCAATGAAAAATATTTTATGTATGCTTTAGATAAAGTTAGTCCAATACATCAAAATAAATTGTATATTTAAATCATGAACCAAAAAATACTAAAATGTAATTATTTAAATATTAACTTTAAAGAAAACTTTGTAATCTGATATTATTACAAAGTGCATGCTTTATGACTTTTTTTGCCCCCTCAAAAACAAAAACATCGATATGAATGTTAATTCTTAAATTGAAAAGAGTGTTCATCATAGAATGCTGATGTATTCATAGCCATTGGTTATTTTCTTTTTTTTGTAATAAAGTATTGATTGAGATTGGAAAGGACCGAAACAAAAAGTCACAAAACTATAAGATAGATATCATGTAGGATGGGTGATTATCGGAAATAGGTGCCACGTGACCCACGCTATCAGCCTATTCATATTATTCATTGGGGCTGCAACATGCATTATAGCACCATGTACGCGAAAGTGTGATGAGTGCTGAAATTCTAGGACTTCTAACGGACGGTTATAGGATGGATTTTCTGTGGCTTGTTAGTAGTATTCAGTATCCAACAAGAAGCAGAGTACTGGTACAAGGTGCTATTAACATATTCATTCCGGACGTAGAACGGCGCACTGTGATAGTCAGAATCAGCTTAATTTTTGAACGCTCGCACAGTACAGCTGATTTATGCTGCTCAAATAAAGCAACAACACAACCGGCTGTCAGAGTATGGGATGTGCAGGGCAAGAGAATCAGCTGAACAATGGTAAATAATGTGACATCACTATGGGCTGTAATTGAACCTGTTTATTTTAATCTCCTGGTTTTTCCAATCCTAAAACAAAATAACCCGCGACAGCAGGGTGGCTGATTCTCACCCATGGCGCAGGACTGAGTGTTTCTTCTGCACTCTGGAAGTCTCACACCGACAACTCCTGTATAACCCCTGTTCATCAATACCTGATAAGAGGGAAAACCACAGGGACTGTCACAAGTATTCATGTGCTGTCACCATCAAAAGACCTTTATTTCCTAAGAAACAAACATGAATGCGTACCTCTGGTTTCTATGGCATAGATGAATTTTTTGACAAATGTTGAAGCCGATGGACATCTAATTGTGCCACTTAAATAAAAAAAAAAATGTTAATTGGGAGAGGAAAACAAAAACAATCAATATACACCTCCACTGTAAAACAAAACATTTAACACAAAAGCCAAAAATAGTGTTCATGAAACCACAACATTACAAGTGTGTATGATTCAAATGAAGTATATTTTAAAACATGTAGGGAGGACTGACACCAGCACCATACTTACCTAGCTTCATCTGGCTGTCACGATTGTAGGGTGTATACCTGAGAGATCAAGACATTTTTCGGTTCAAGTTCTCCTTGCCTGCTGTTAATTACAGAGCAGCTTTGGGAAGAAAAAAAAAATCTTGGCCCATAACAAGTACAATTTAGTGGTGGGGGGCGGGATACCAGCTGAGAAGCAATCACGAGCATACAATCCACTGCAATCATTTGTTTACTATTTTACATGCCATAATCTGTTCACTATCAAAAGCTTCTGAAAACAGGGCTTCCATCACACTGACAAGACGTACTTTAGCATGCTAAGACATAATGGTGTCTGTGTCCAAAACCTAGTGAGCTCGGCCTACATAGGGCAGCATTTTTGCTGATATCTATTTATCTATATCTATCCTATAATCATGACAACCCTCATAATAGCTTTTAAAGGCCACTCTGCAGTGTGTGTGTAAGATATGCAGCAGCTGCATGAATAGACACACCATAATCAGGTGGCAGATCTAGCAGGTTGGAGCTGGGGAGGGAGGGTGGGATGGATTTCAGAAAGAACTGCGCACCATTAAGTAGTTACATGAATTGAACTAGTTAAGTTTTAATTCAAAATCCAAACTAATATGATGATTAAAAATACTACAAATAAATAAGAAAAGTTTACTATTTAACAAAAGATTTGTTGTGCTCTAGGAATTTTCATGCCGTGAGAACAGCCATCGCCTCTGTTAGCTTAGTCAGCATTCTAACAGGCAAACTCTATTGAAATCAGTTTGTTGAGCGTCTTGCGTTGTCCTGCAGTGTGCTTTTGTGTGATAAGCCACTTATTTGAATTGTTGCCTAAACGAGTGCTTCATCAGTAACTGGATGAGGTCGGTCCATGATGCCCACAAAGGTAAAGGCCGATGTAGGTAGCATACTAGCGATGGCCAGCTCACTAGATTACGGAACAGAGCCTAAATCTCCTCACTGTACAATAACATTACAAATGCAATTATTAAGCCAACACTCAACTAAACCACTATAATCTGAATTCATATTCCCAAAAACAACGACAGGCTATAAGGCCTCAAACATGCAGTATTTATGAGGACGCAATAAGTCCCTCATGAATATGCATTCCAAAATGAAGAATACAGTTTATCTGAATGCACAAGCAGTGCCAAGCATGTGGAACTCTCTTATGAGTGAATGATATCAGATCTGAGAGCGACAACAAATTTCCGATCTCGTCGGATTAAGTAACCGGATCTCTTTCCGTCCATGGCTTACCATCCAGACGTCTGCGATCTCCTCTGACAAGCGCCTGCATGGTGATCACTCCAGGCCTGAAACATGTATATATTTACAGTTGGACACGATCATAGTAATATAAATAAAACTAGAGGAGATTTAGGTTCTAGGACAATTTATTTTTGTAAAATCTACAAAGCCAACCCTTAATTGTATAAATTTTCACTTGTAGTGGGTACTTTAAATCTCAAAAGTATTGTGTTAAATTAAAAAGGTTCATTGCAAATAATATGAATACTTATACAAATATTAACACAAATGCCACTTGGATCTTAAAGAGTTTTATTTTTTAAAAGTCAATAATATCAATGCCAAAAGTTTTAATTTCAAGAACAATTTTAAATGATTGTGGTTTTAATATTTTTGTCATGTTTTAAAGAATTATGCGTTATTTTGCATGTGTTGGACATTTAAAGCATATCTAAAGATACTTGATTATAACTTTAACTGGTGTTTTATTTAAAAGCAATTCAGTTCAACTCCTGAACTCTTTAAAAAAACGTTTTTTAAATAACACGACAATTAAAATTTGGAAACAATGTATTATTTTAAATTATAGTTTTTATCATAATGGAATATAATGAATACAATTTTTTTTTTTGCATTTAATATGCTAAAGTGTATTGTGTCTTCTTGTTTCACAATTGCAAAAGCAATCATAGTTTAAAAGAAACACATCTAGTGTCATTACCCGGGTACACAAAATATAGATAATACCAGCTACTGATGCCTGCTGCTCTTGAAAACAAATGGATAGTATTTCAGAACTTGCAAACTAATAGTACAGTCCGTGCTGCTCGATCGATAGGATAGATAGATAGCTAGATAGATAGGATAGATAGATAGATAGATAGATAGACAGATAGATAGAAAACCAGTCCAAGGCTTTTTAAATAAAGTTCTTATTTTACCAAGGAAAAAACCTCTCTCATGATGTAGCATATAACAATTGTCAAGAGCCCAGTTTACTGTGCCGTGTGTTGGTAAACGCTTGTAAATATGTCAGTATGGCAGCTCTGTCAGTAAATCAGGACGTGACACACACTCACTCGAACACCATTAACTTTGGTGACAAGCTGAAGGTTAGGCCCTGCCAGGTCTAGGACAGATTTTATGGTTATAAAAACTGGTGGGATGTTTAATTGAGTTTGTGCACAGCGGATAAGTCCTGATAGATTTTACAGTGTGATTAGTCCACTGCCTGCTGGTGGCAGGGCAAAAGCAGGAGGCTATTGCAAAGTTTGCAAACATGTTTTGTGGGCAAATACATTGTGTGAATAATTAAACTATGTATTTCCCAACTTTATCAGGACACATCGACACTGAATCATACGGCAACATAAAGCCCACAAAGGGCATTGATGTGATTATACACTTCCATGTGCATGCAGTGTCTGAAATTGTCACTCACCATAAATAAAAAAAAAGTAAAATGATGTGAATACACTCACAGCTATAGACACTTCATAGAATATTACCATATTCTTTTAGATGAGTTATTTTTGATCTAAATGGTGATTATTTCCCCCCCGTTTTGTATAATATGTTAGTTTCACCTGAAAACATGTAAAAAAAAAAAAAAATAAAACACACTATATAGAATGTTTAGTGTAAACTGCACCATGATATATCTAATGTTGTGGTGACATACATAGGTACTTTAAAACACCTCTGAATCTGAATGGACCCTTTATTTCTGAGACATATTTTTCCTGAAAATCCTGCTAAATCTTTCATTAAGAAGAATTTTTAAAAGGATTTCGAACCATTGTGGTGAATTTGCTTTGTATCAGGTGATATACAAGTAGGATTTTTCTTGTTTTCAGTAAATTTAAATGTAAAAAATAAAATAAACAATCTATTTTGAGAACTAAAACATACATAAATGAAAACTTTCTGAAAAATTAATACACCACTGGTCAAAAAGTTGTTGAATATTAGGACTTTGAAATGTTTTGGCTGCATTTTGTTTGATAAAAATACAGAAAAATTTAATATTTGAAATATTATTACAAATTTAAAATAACTTTTTCATTATTTTTTCTTTTTAAATAGAAGGTTTTATTTTTAATATGTTTTAAAATGTATTTTATTCCTGTGATGCAAAAATGAATGTTTAAGCATCCCTTACATAAGACTTTAGTGGTCACATGATCCTTCAGAAATCGTTCTAATAAGCGATTTGGTGCTTATTATCAGTCATTATAGATTTATAAGAATGCTTGATGAACAAGACAAGTTCAAAAGAAAAAATATTTATTTGAAATAGAAACCTTTTTTTGTAATATTATTAATGCGTATTTTTCTATCACTTTTTTTAATAAACACAGTCCTTGGTAAACTTTTGACCAACAATGTATATCCTGAATTAAAATGATTTCATCTTACCCTACTTGTTTTAATGCAAATTTAACAGAATTTAGGTATGGTTTTTTATGCTTAAAATGTAAATCTTAGTGTTGAAAGAAAAAATATAATTTCAAAGATATTCTCTGGAGATAAATCTTATTAGGTGACACAATCTTGCTGGGAAGCAAGACTAAAATATTGACTAAGATATATGTATATATTGTAATGTGCAAAGCGTGATGTAACCAAGCAGTACAACATTGTGTCATCAGGGCTTATAGTGCATCTTTTGGCATATAGGTTAAGTGTAAATGTAATCGGCTCCCTTCCTCGTCTACAACACATAAGATGGCCACTATATCTCTCCCCCTCCTAGTTACGAGGTTTTCACAACATAAACCTGAGCCCAAAATAGTCCAGTCACGTTTTCGGGGGGATCCCCGGTAAAAACCGCATTCAAATCGGTCAAAATACAGTTTTTGGTGGAGTTCCCTCTGATAAAATTCACATTTTAGGGGCTTAAATATCACGTTATTGGGGTTTTTTCAAACCCGTGGACATTAAAAAAAACAAAAATGTAAACAGTGTTAAAGTAGCCCAATTCTTCGCGGGAAAACTCGTGGACTTGGCAAACACTGCTAGTTACTACTGCAAACAGGTTTTGACAGGGCCGAAGCTGTACTCTCTTCATGCCTGATGGACCTAGTTCAAATCTCCCCAACCCCATCCCTGAGCAGCAGCCAGGAAGTGTGTCTCCCGCTGAATGTTACGTGGATGTTAAGTGCCATCTGGTGGCAGGTATGCACACAGTCAACTCACCGGTCCACAGCTTCAATGTCAAAACAGAACCTCTCTCAATGGAGTCTGTTTTCCTTCTGGTGCAAGATTTGAGCGTAAAGCTTTCCTCGTCTCCCCTGTAAAGAAAAACATGGTTTACTATAGGCCCCAACAATTTTTCAGTGTTTCACTTATTCGATTTTTATGTGAGCCTGGACGGCCGGACAGGGAAATGTGGCTAGATGGTCTATATTTACCAACTACACTGTCATCACATAAATGATTATATAAATGAATAATAAGGTGTCAGCTTACTTCCTATCTTCTTTGCAAGTGTGGCCATGGAATGGGTGTTCAAAATGCGAGTCAGCTATTTTTATTCCAACACTTCACAACTCCTTTGGCCGACTAGCAACACATTACACAACATGCCTCTGGAGTTCATTACCAGGCAGTGCTGTCGTTCTCTCCACCCGTCCTCAGTGTAATCTTCACTTACAGTCTAATTGTATCTATCACGCCACTCTGCGGAGTGACTTCTCTCGATTTTTTTTTTACTCTCTTCACATTGCAGAAAAGGTGTCAGCATAAGGGTCTAGCGCCAGGGACTGGGTACTAAACAAACTGTGCACGCTTACAGAGTGCAATGTCTCGAAAGGTGAAACAAGGGATGCCTGTGAGTACTCACATGGAAACCAAACTGACAAATGGGGGAACTCTGTGGTCGATCTAGGGCACAATAAATCTGCAAGACTGCATGTACACAGTAAGTGTACCATTTGGAACAAAGTCATGTTTTCAGTTATAAAAGCATTCAGGTTTTTCATGTATTAATACCCGAAGTACCACAACTTTGGTGCATAACACATCCCTTCATCCTTCACATGTGCATCCTGATTCCTGCCTGCCATCTCTTCCCATGTTTAAACGATGCCACACACACACGCGGGTTCTGACACCTTTCTGTCATTACCAGCATCCACTGTAGGTCTTTTATCAGCATTTCACAAGTGTAAACATGTCAACATTTGAAATCAAAACATCAAACACTGTTTCACCTTACACCCTTACACCATTACCACAATCTGCGGCTACGCAAAACCCATACACAGCAAACTGTGAGAGCACCGTGTGTTTTGGAAGTCCTCTTTCAGCAATTCTTCTGTTTGATCGGACCATATGGGCTAGACTTGCCGTTTTAGAGATGCACTCAGTCATTTAGCCATCACTGGTTGGCCCTTGTTGAAGTCAGATCTTTTTGCTTGACCATTCTTCCTGCTTCCAAAACACGAAATTCAAGGAATGATGGTTACACTTGGTTTAGGACCAATTGTCACTATTAACTAGTTTATTAGCATGCATATTACTAGCATATTGGCTGGTTACGTTAGTAACGTATAAAGCAACATATTAATGCCTTAGTCTGCATTACCATATTTTAGATCCCTTAATCCTGCCCCATACCCTACGTAGATTTTACAACTACCTGTACTAATTATTGAGACTTGCGTCCCCAAGCTAAAGTGTGACTCAAGTGTTATTCACGTCACCGGTCAGTGGTTTTAAAGGGATAACTCCACCCCAAAATAAAAAATTGTCATAATCACTTACCCCCCATGTTGATCCAAACCCGTAAAAGCTTTGTTTGTCTCGGAACACAATTTGAGATATTTTTGGATGCAAACTGTGACTGTCCCATTGACTGCCAAGCAAATAAACAGCATCAAGCGGTCCATAAAATCTTGTTAAAGACATCACGGGGGTAAGTGATTAATGACAAAAATTTCATTTTTGGGTGGAGTATCCTTTATGTTGTGGCTGATCAGTTTATATATCTTATTTCATGAAAATATGTTAAAACAAGGATTAGTGGAGAGGCAGTCAATTTGTTCTCTGATAATTGGTTTCCACTGTGGTGTTTAAAATTTAAGTTTGTAAAATCCTGCGTGTAATCCCCTCTGGACCATGAGTCTGCTAAGCCTCCAGTATATAAATAGTATTCTACTGTAAAAACATATTCATTTTAACAAACTGAAGGATGAGGCTGAAATGATGTTGTAACCTGACCATGTCAAAGATTGTAATACATAACCACATTGGGTTGACAAGAAAAAACAGAACAATAAAGAAAAATGTGAAAACTGTTTCGAGTATGATGTATAGAATGTTTTTGTTAATCTTTATTAAGCTGCGGACAATATAATATATGTGACTTCACCCCCGGACACCACACAAAATGAAACATTTATCAGATCGAAAGCTAAATAAACACAGCTTTACATCTGATGTATGGTCAACTATCGTAATGTCCACATTACATAATCAAAAAATTTGTATTGATATAAAAACGTTTTGATATATATTACAGTAGAAAAATTTACAAAATATCTTCATGAAACATGACCTTTACTTAACATCCTAATGATGTTTGGCATTAAAAAAGAAAAATTCACATAATTTTGACCCATAAAATGTATTTATGGCTATTGATAAAAAATATACCTCAGCGAACTCTATCTTAAGACTGGTTTTGTGGCCCAGGGTCCACATATATATGTGTGTTGTGTGTGTGTGTAGTTGCTACACTGGGGGTGCAACATGACGTTTTTTACCACATTAGCTTGTGACCAATTTAAATATAACTTATTAAAAAAACTAAACTAATAAATAATAGTAATAATAGTATTATTGCACTTTATTTCATTATTATTTTTCTTTTTATTAAAATAAAGTAAAATGTGTCATAATACTATTATGTTTAAAAATTCAAAGTGAGTGTTAAATAAAAAAAAATACAATTATTTTATAGTACACAATATTTACATTTACAATTTTTCTATTATTTTTTAATTGTTTTATATGAATTTTCAGCATTTTCAAAACCTAAAAATCAGTAAGCTTTTACAATTTGGCTGGGTCTTTGCCAGCAAAGTAAGTATGAACTGGGCTGGTTTTCAGCGAATGGCGAGTGAAGCCCTCCACTGAATATGAAGCGTCCCAGTATTTGCATTTTGCTGTGTGAAAACGGTTCCAACTCAAGAATCAGAAGATTTTTTTTTTTTTTTAGTGGAAATTTACATTACATATTAAAATGTTTTTGTTCCAAACAGATTGAGCATGTCCTTGTATATATGTTAGCATAACATAAACCATGCAAAACCATGAAACAATATAACTCTGTATTCAATCACTATTATCACAATTAAAAACATGTTTTGATGTTTCTGCGATTGGCGAAAGGTTTGTGTGTTTAGACAGGCGGGAGTGGTATGTGTGGTGCCGAATGTAATCAGGAGCGAATGCAGTCCGATGGTGCGAGAGTAGTGCGGACTGACCCTGCGATGTGTGGCCAGTGTAGAGTGGAGACGGGACCACAGAGCCAGGTGCCGACACTGGCTGCCAGCTCAAACGATGCCAATACGCAATCTTCTCGTGCCAAGACAATCAGAGTCTTGTCAAGCATGGGGAAACAACTTGTGGCCTGTGCCAGCATCCACTCTCCAATCCAAAGGTTACACATACTGTTGAGTGAAAGGGCACGAGAGGAATGTATAGTGACAAAGAAAGAGAAAAAAGAACCACTTACATTTTTGCCCCCAGGACTTTATGATCAAAACAGCATTCATGGTCATGCGGTTTGGGGCTCTCGTTGATAGATGCAGTAGTACTTCCACCCATGTTGGACACGAAGGAAACCTGATTTGGTACAAAACAGGGGGAGCCATGTAGAGAAAAGACAGATAAAACATACTCTTTGGTCCTTACTCATTTCTTAATAGCCATGAAAATCACAAATCCTCTACAAAATTTTAAATACGTAACTATATGGTCAACACAGGTGCAGATTCAGACAGCGAATTTGATACACTGGAAGGCAGTAGAAAACACCAAAAAAATTTATTCCTTTTTACACAATTATGATTACCAGAAAAATCAATTAACAAAGGACTCATTTTCGTTTGTGTCCCATGTTCTTTGCACAATACTATGCTATCACCTTAAAATACCTTTAGCATAGTGCATGATTTCTAAACCAATTTCTTTTAATATGGATATCACATATTCAGCTGTATGTGTATGGATTTTCTGGTTTAGTAAACTTGCTTGGTAGCTCACCTGGTACACCAGTGCACTTGCAATGCATAGCACTCAGGTATGAACCTCATGAAACATGGTTCGATAAAAGTTATAAAATAAGGTAAAATGGCAACGTTGGCCAAAGCAAATGCATGTTTTATCTCACTTTCTCTTTCCTTAATCTAACACCATCGATTTGGTTTCCGGTATGATTTAGGTGTATTTTTAATTTTAAAGGCAATAGAGCATTAACCTTTTTAGTGACACTGGACTGGTTTTTTTTTTTTTTTACATTTCATTTATCAAATGCCACGATTACATTCATGAACCAATGTGAGTAAATGTTGGCACAGTTTACATTTATCTGTTAGAAGAAAACTGAACACGCTTCTAGTTACACCACTGAACAATTTCATGTTAGCTTCATTCACACTGCCAAGCATTCAGATTTATTACTCAGATCAATTGTGTGTGTCGGTGTGTGTGTGGTCCACATCATCTTTTTTGGTAACCACTTTAGTTTATGTGGAACAAATTCTCACCTATTAAAATAGTTGCTTATTAGCATCACATATTGCTAGCATTTTGGCTGTTTATAAGTACCTTATAAAGACACTTGCATGCCACACCCCCCAGGCCTGATTCTGAATGACCATATTCTACAAACCCTTAATCCTACCACATTGTGGCCAAATATCAGTTTCCAGTGGTGAACGAATAGAAGATGACGTTGCTGAACTGACCGCAGCATGTGCAAAAACGATAAACTAGTACGCATGAAGCGCACCTGTCATACGGAAAGTAAACACTGAGGCCACTGATAATAAGCCTTTTTGCATTTATTTATAATATCGCCAATGAAACCGGGCAAATTTGTGAGCAGGGTGAATAAAAAGCGATTGAAACATGAGGAGAGAAGAAGAGCAAATTTTTTTTTTTTATATTTACAGTACAACACCTTAAGTTTAGCTTGTATTGAGCTTGTCCCTGTCAATACCACTGTTAAAAACACACCACACTGTCTCTCCACAAATGTGTGTTATATCACAAGAACAGAGAATGAACCAAAAAAAACTCCTGCCTGGTTATCGTAAAATCTTTAGAGTTGAATCCTGTCAGCCACAGGAATTATGACAAACAAACTGTCGATCTATAGTGGAGGTAAAAAGTCGCTATGAATTCCGATTATGGACCACTCAGACTTGAAGCCCGCATATGCAAAAACATCTGACCTGAAATCGGAGTTAGCACCAAACTAAGTCTGATAGTTACTGACAGACATCAGATCTGTTTTTCTGCCTGAAAGGGTGAACAGCACAAACCACATGGAAATCTTTCATGTCCACTCTAGAATCAACATTGGTCAGGATTCTGTGCTCAGGGAGTCAATTCAAAGGTTTTTACATACCTTAAAAATATTATCGACAGTTGGTGGAAAGTTTAGTCCAGTGGAAGGACAGTGATGTGTCAGAACTCATAAGTATTACAATGACAACTCTATATACAAGCAAAACATAAGGACTCGTATCATAAAAGTTTCAAAACTCTACTCTCTTCTGTCACATACTTGTCTTTAGTGTTCATATGGCCTGTGCCCATAAAGTTCTCTGGTTCTGCCGCAGATCACGCTTTAGAAATAAACATATAATCGCCCGGACTTTATGTCCTCTGTGTTTACTTCCATATGATAGCCGAGGCCAAGTGTGTGCCAAGTAAGTCAACGGAAATGGGCTACTTTTTCACCGTTAACCGCGGTTGTTTTTTTTCAACTCTGTGGGTTTTAAAGTGACCACACTAACACGGATAACACAATTGCGGCTAGTTCTGAGAAGGCAAATTGAGCAAGATTTTGTTTGTGACAAACATGGCAAACCCTGTTCGGTGTTGTTCTTTTGCACACATGCGAGTCAGTTCAGAACCATGATATGTTCACACTGGATAATCTGATATTGGCCACATTTAAAACAAAAACATGTGAACAGCTATATAAAAAAAAAAATCAACATTGAGCATATAGGACATGCCAGTTGTGAACGCTAAGCCAAAAGTGGCCAAAACCTGAATCGGAAAAGCATCAGATTCCATGTGGTTTGTGCTGTTCACACTTTCATGACCAAAAAACAATTCTCCTTTGGGTTCTGAGTGACATATGAGCACAAAAAATCTGATTTGGGACACATTATAACCCCGGTTCGGGTGCTGTTGTGAACATAGCCTTAGAAAATGCCCTGACAAAACATGCAAGAAGTAACGTTGCATCATTTTTGCAAAAATCTTGGCCACAGGCAATATATTTGCCCCAATAAAGCAACTGTGAATAGTGAAGCATTTGAATTGTATATTAAAATAGTAGCCTACGAAATTATAAAATAACTGAATTACAGTTAGTGATTATGTCAAGTCAAAGTCATGATCTTTATTGTATATTGCGCTTTATAACCAAAAACGATTGCTTTGTCAAAGCAATGAAACAAACATTAATTCAGGAGAAACAGGTGTAGTCAAGGTATTGATGCAAAAATGACAGGTTAAAGCGGACAGTTCATCATTGAATTCACAGTGATGTCATCATGCAGATCAGTTACAGTTTAAATAGTATCTGTACTGCAATAATTTGAAATCAATCAACGATATATCGCTTGTAAATGTAAATATGTATGAAATACAACACACATTTTCTGGTGTACTATGCAAAATATTCAGATTTATTCAACATATACAAATAGTTTCAGTGATGTGATGATCACTTGCCCCCCCCCAATGCCGTCAGGGTAGTGCGGACTGCTAAGCATGTTTTGTGCCGGCTCGCCAAATGGGTTTGTGGGTACACACACATACAAATCTTCACACAAACTTCTACATGTGACTCACAAGTTCAGTGTGATCAGATGTGTCTTTTCAACTTACGTTTCTCTTGCACAAACAGGTATCCTCCCATGGTGTGTGGACTGATGCTCTTTATGTTCGTCGTGGGGTTCCTTCATCTTCTCATCAAAACATTCCACCTCTGAACAGTGTGCTCTCGAATCGATTCCGAGCGTCTGAAATGCACAAAAGACAGAAAAGGAGAAGGTGTTAGCATTTATTAGCAATGTTTCCAAAATATCTGCAAATGCATTTCGACCAACGCAAAAAAAACTACACACAGCAACTTAAACCAAACTACAAATTATGCATTAAAGTAGGACTATGAACGAATTCTGCTCTCCCCTATTTGTAATATGAATATCTATTGAGTGTCTGTTGTAAGAAATGCACTCACATTTTGATATATCTGATTGTGAGGTCTGTTTAAAAAGGGTTGAATGTCTTTGGCCAGTTCGTACCCATGCATGATAATATGTAAAACAGACCCTGTAGAAAAGCCAGCAACTAGCATCCAAAGAGAGGAAAACAAGACCATCAATGAAAATATTATAAACATTAATATAATATATATAATATAATATAATATATATATATATAATATAATATTAATATAATATGTGATGAAGTTTTACCGGCTCCACAAACTCAAAACATTTTCCTCTCCTGAACCTTCCTGCACTTTGAAGACATATTCAGCGAGACTTCATAGAAGTAGAGGTGATGCCTCACGATGTCACCTGGTTATCCGCCTGGGAAGATTCGTTAAGAAAAAAAGAAAACATACACAGGTGTCCATGAACATCAAAACTGGGCTTTTGTAGCCTTTAGTCCATGACAGAGCCGAGCGTAAACCAAATGCTTTTACAAATGAAGGTCAAGCCTTTCAATACATCTGCGCCCAATTTAATGTTTTATAGGATATCAAACCAGATGTTTGCTAGTCTTAAAGTGCAAAGCAGCATGCAAAAAAAGATCATTTTAGTCTCTCTCAAGTTTTGGGAAACAGCATATAATAGAGTAGAACATACTTCTATGAAGGTGTGCTTCCCTTCTTTTTTGCAGACAGACTGAGATGTTCTCCAACACTGCACTTTCTACAGTACTTCTCAGGCTCTTTATCATATTTCTTTTTGGATTCCTGTGGGGATACAAATACGAACTCTGTGTCAAACAGACAACAGCCGAAAAAAATATTATGTAGAGATTTGCATGCATGTATGTATACATCTATATCATTTCACAAATTGGATATTGCATTATTTAACTTTTTTAAAGCAGTGACACCCCCTGTGGGTCGTTTCTGTTTCCAAAACACACACATACACTTGAAATTAAACTATTATCAAGTAGTGTGTTTTGGGCGTGCATGCTGAAGCTCTCATTTTTTTTTTTAAAACCCATAACAGTACAGGCTTGTAAGTTCATTTGGCAGTAAGATTTTAACCCATTTTTTTCAAAGACAATATAAGTATGAAATTACTTATTACAGGTTTGCCTGAAGTCTTAAGTTCAATAATGACATTTATTTTAAATTTAAACTATAACACATTTTCTTTTATTGCAAATAACATGCAATTCAAGTGTCCAAAAACATTATTATTTCAGTTTCGCACCTTGGTAGGAGATCTTTTAAAGTACACTATTCTGTAATAAGTACTTTTAAGCGGTGTGTCATTCTACAATGGCTTCATTCTTTTCTTGTTCTGTTGTGCACATTCTTAAAGGGCCTTGCCTCTGAACTCCAGACACCTGTAAGCATCTAATAATCCAGATGCACGATCCACAATAATAGACAAAAGGCCACTGGCGTGTGTGAGAGAGGGTTCGAATTTGTCATTCAGGAATCAAACGTCTTCAAGCGGCATGGATGAGGAGGCTGACAAGTTGGGGCAGCAATAAATTTAAATCATTGTTTAAAAAAAAAAAAAAACAATGAGGCATGCACAAATCTGTGCTACAACAGATTCATCGTATCAGTTTGCATTCATAACGAATATCATGATGAGTGTTTACACATTATAACCAATAGATGGCAGTGTTGTTAAAACAGTTACAGTAGCAGAAGAAGCACTTTGATCTGTAATGGCATGACCCCACATGGAATCTGCTGGTTTTGACTCTGCCCTGGAACAAGTTTACTTCTCAAGGGCATTCATTGATACGGAAAACATTTACATTCTCGCCCTAGAGTTAAGAAACACAAAAATACTCTCTCTGCTATGAATACCATAACAACATAAAAGCGATTTAAACTTCTGCTCTAACCTTTGCCGCTCCAATCTGCTCCTTCCTGAAACGTTCCAGTGGCAAGATCAACGCATCACTGGGCATTTTCAAATCTGAGGAGACACAAGTCACCATAGGGAGCTCCCCTCCCTTTTATGCATTTACATCTAAAAATCCCATTTAGCCAGTTTCTCCCCATCTTTGCTACCATACGTTTGAGAACTGCTTACTCTCATTCATAAAGGTGAAAATCCTGACTTTTCCAGGTTTAAGTGCTATAATCAGGTCCTGGTGCATGTATCCAACCAAGCGGAAACGTGAAAAAGATTACAGCAGTATCTTCATGTTTTGGATGGGCAAAGCCTTTTTCTGCAGCATCTGAGAAAATGATGAGTGTTTGTGCGTCTGATTTCGCTCCCTTGGTGACGTGGCAAAGGTATCTCATTATAATGGGTGCCTCATTTTGATTTCACAAGAGACAACACGGCCGCCAACATTTTCACATTACCATAGTGACAAACGGTTTGCTACCAGTTCTAAAGCTCATGGTGAAAGTTTGAGCAAACCCACATGCTAACTCTTCTGTCTTGTAGCTGCACATGATGAGCTCAGAACACTGTTCAGAGTCCTAGTCTCAGAGAGACAACAGAGCAGAGGGATTTATTGATTGATTTACTGTATTAGTGCCGCTGCTGCATAGATCTAAAATAAACATGCAATTTATTTCCCAGCTCTTTACCTTCACAGACATAACTGACTGACTGACTTTGCACACTCAGAAAACCGTATATAAGAAGTTTAAACTAATATGGCCTCTAAAATGCATGATTTCAGTGTGATAAACATGATAATCAGAACCAAAACAGTTGTTTTAAGCAGGTCCGACCTGTAATGGCACAGCTCTATTCTGGAAAAGGGGGCGGGATGAGCAGCAGATCATTTGCATTTAAAGAGACAGGCCCAAAAAACAGTGTGTTTCTGCTTCCCCTCAAAATAGGCAATTTCAAAATGATCTAATTAAATGATCTGTGCTGTATTTTGAGCTGAAACTTCACAGACACATTCTGAGGACAACTGAGACTTATATTACATATTGTAAAAAGGGGCATGATATGTCTCCTTTAAATCAAAAACTGGACTTATATTTATATCCTTTAAAGTTGCAGTTTATTAATATGTAATTACAATAATCGGCCAGCCCTAACAACCACGTTCATGTTAAAACACTGAGACTTTATTTCATAAAAAGCCTGCTTCACATTTTTTAAACACTTGAGTTACAAACAAAAGACTCAAAACAGTAAATATAATTATGACTGGATTAGGCTGCGTTTACAGTAGTTAAACATAAACATAACATGCTTGGTGTGACCACACATTAAGTTGCAAGTTGCAGTTGCAGCTTTACTTGGCATCCATAAACCACCTACCATTACACAGTGTCTACATCGGACATGTGTGTCAAAGTGAAATCACAACCTATAAGCTTCTTACTGTTTGCAGAAGTAGGAAGTAGTTTTCTGCTTCGTGTCAGATTTTGTCAATAGCACTAGGGTATATATATCTGCAGCAGATGTCTATTTTATTTTTAGTAAGTTTATATAATCCTCTTATTTTATTGTATTTTGTTTTGTGCCCTTGTGAAACTCTATTTAAACATCTTTTTATACAAAAGTCTTATTCAGGACAGTATTCATTAAAAAATAATATGCATTTTGTATGATCCTTCATTATTATGGTAAAATAATGAACAAATTAACAGATTCTGCAGGGGGGGGTCTTATCGACCACCAACTGTACATCATCACACTGTCTAAATCAGGAAAAATAAAGTCATACAGGTTTGGAAAAAGACATGGATAGTGAGTTTCATTTTTTTTTAGTGAGATTTTCTTTTAAACTATTAGTGATAACGAAGCTGATGATGGTGATGATGAAGAAACCAGCTCACCATTCGTGTCCTCTCATCTTCCAGGTTCTGTTAAGACTCCAGCAAACTCCTGTAGTGATTTAGGCTTTGAAAGAAAAGAAATAAGGGAATGGTGATCACACAACAACATCTTGACCTACATTTAGCTTAATTTGCATCTGCAAGAGAGCTGATGAAGTTCAGACATTTGTCATTTTATAATCACCATGGACACCCGAAGATTTGCAAGTAAGAAACTGTACTTCAAAACCGAGCCTAGATCAACACTTTTTCACAGCACAAACATCTGCAAAGATTGTGCATTAAGGTTTTTTTAACATACACAAGTCTGTGTAACAACCCTGAGAAGCTACCATGAACACAGAGCTAGCATGCGATTAGCACACTTACCAAAAAAAACCTTGGCCAAATACCAACTCTGCAAAGACTATATTTAAAAAACCTATAACTAAAAAAAAAAAAAAAGTATAGGCGAGGAAACCCTGATGAGGCGTGCAACCATGCGGTGTTGAGTGTGTTAGGAGTTGTGCAAAAAAGACCCACCATACTTTTTCACTTACCACAGTTTAAAAAGAGTACTATTATTACAGAGAAATAATTATACTTTAACATGAATATATATATGCACAAACTGAATGTAATATTTTCAGACACGCGCTGCAATGTGGTATTTACAATTAACTGAAAATGTATATAGTTTAAATATATATTTAATTGAATAGTTTAATGTAAGAGAGCTTTTTTTTTATCAGTTTAAGTAGGACTTAAGTGCATCTTTATATGCCAATGTGTGACCTGTGCTGCTGGCAAAATGAGTCACATTGAGCAAATTTCAAAAAAAAAATATTTTATTTTCACAATCCTTCAGAATGATCCTGTGATTTGTTGGAATCAGACCAAAAAAAATGGATGAGCTGCGCCATTGAAGATGCGACCAGTTTGAAGTCGACTAGACTCAAGTTTCTGAAAGTTTTCTGATGTTCCAAAGCAAAATCAAGCAGAGCAAACGTTGCATCTTTTCATCAAATTACTTTTCTTAATAATAATTACGTATATTAATAATCACGATCTAGCTATTTGTGTATTATAAATAAGATTTTACATAAAAAAAACAGTAGAACAAAGAAACAAATAATGTATTACATTTTTCATTTTACATATTAAACAAAGTATCAAGTAAGAAAAACAAATAATCAAATATTCATAACAAATAAATTGATTATTAAAACTACAAAAGCATTTCAATCAAGAGCAGCCAAATTATTTTTTATTGTTAGATTAAAATTAATGAGGCGGGCCTATAAGACCTACTTTAAAAGCAGGATCTAATATAATGTTAATATAATAATCAGATGTTTTTCCCACGCAAAGTTCCCCAAAACATTCACTTAAGACAGACACGAGATTATGCTTTGGGAATGAGAATACTTAAATACGCGGTTAATTCTGTGTATATGTGTATATTTTATCGGGACTGGGGGGGGGGGGGGGGGGGGACTGTGCACGCTTCGATGACAGCGTGAGAAGTGAGCAGAGAAGTATATGGCTGTATATGACTTTCATCTTTGAGACGAAAATCCAGTCGGGAGTTATATTAAAAAATTGTCTTAGATCTTTCAAGCTCTATCATTGCAGTCAGCGGGTGTTGCATCGCTTCAGTCCAAAAAATAAGGTTAAAGAAAATGCGCCCATCCAAAAAAAAAAGTGTCTCACATGGCTCGGGGGTGGTGAAACAAAGGCCTGCTTTGAACCAACCCTTTAAACATCTAAAATTATTATTTGTGAAGCACTGGGAACACTAGACGGGGGCTTCATGAACTCATTTTTGTGAAAACCTCAAATTAGACATTTGATTTAGCACTTTTCTTTGCCTGCACGGGTCACAATTGTATAATACTTTTTACATCAACAGTTCTTTTTGATTCTCATAATCTTTTCACGCACTTTTTCCATCAGTGCGGATATTCTAGTGATAACAGAACCATTTCACTGTTGTATCACTAAAAAATACTGTTTTCTGTGTCACGGAATGTTTTTTTGTAAGTAGGTTTTTTAAGGGCAGAATGTAATTGTTTAGACTTCAAATAATGCGATTTGTTAATAAAAATAACATCTGTTTCGAAAATTAGCGTGTGTGCTGAAAGTTTTGGAGATGTGAGACCTCCAGGGTAATTCAGCCCTCATTAACCCAGTTCTGTCTGGATTGGTACTTTTGACTGGGAATTGCCTAGCAACTTTTAGTGATGGCTGTTGTTTTTTGTTTATCAAATATATTATTATCAATAAATAATATTTGATATAAATAATATTAGTATTTCATCATAGTATTTAATATTGAGAAACGGGGTGTGTGTGTTACGTGATGGTTGGTGATTTTGTTACAAACGAAATCATTCTACTCATTAAAGTACTGTTTTTAATAATGTGATCGGTCAACTAATAAAAAAAGACATTATATTGAAAGAGACTGAAACAGGTTAGTAGTGGTCAAGTTCAAGAACGTTATTTGTACTTTAAAACAACCTGTGTCCCCGGCCGTTCTTTTTCCTTTTAAGACCTTGTCCGACACAGCCAAAATCGGAAATCACCCTGTAAACAGATGGAAAGGAAAGTATGACAAAGAAATCGCTTTCGCTCAGGGACATTAAAACTAGTGGAACATGATGCTGTGTGAGCATGTAGGAAATACTGTGCTGCTGCACAAAACATATGAAAAGTAACCCCCATATTTAACATAACATAAAATTATTGTTAGCAGATCTACTGTCTATAGGTGGAGCTGGGGGGGTGGTGGGGGGTTTCTGAAGTGTGTTGCTGCTTGGCAAGCCACCTAAAATAAAAAGTAATGAAAGTTGTACTTCTTTGAGTAAACTTAAGTGGTATTTTTTTTTCATTATTATGTTGTTATCTTCAAGTACCAGGTTTTTAAATATACCTTTAATCTTTGGAAAGTGTACTCCGAGTCCAACACTTCATGGCATATGTATTATATGGTGCTGCGATGACTGAGGCCAATTAATATTAATACCATTACAGTACAACTGATGTTCTGGCATGCATATCATGCAGGCGGCACGCTTTGAAAAAAGCAACTACTCTAAAATATGTGCAAAAGTTAATGGTGATACTAGCATTTTCCCTGCTTAGCACTAGTATTTCTTTGAGTACGAAAGCAGCAAACTCATCAAACCTCTAACGACATACAGTGGATGCATTACTAAAAAAAAAAAAAATCCAGATATAATAAAGTTGTTATGTTCAACTTCCTACGGAATAAGGTCAAGAGGAAGTAAAAAGACTACAGGCCTGCGCAAAGGCTGAAACTGAAGATGATGATCACGAAAAATAAAAGGCAAAGTCAATACATGTTCCTTCGTCAGATTCAGCCAAGCAGGATTTCAGCAAGTTTGCATGTAAGGTGCCAGGACTTACAGAAAGAAGAAAGCCACAAAAAATCCCAACGAGGTTCCAACACTTAATCGTTGATGCTCAAACACCATCATGAGGAATTTACTGGCAAATACATCCAAAAGTTGAGCTGAAGCTTAGTTTATTGTGGCACAGTAGGGCTATGACCTAAATGAAATGGTCATTGTGGAAGGCGTCAGTAAAACCTGTCTTTTTGCGGTTAAAAAGCTTGTAATGAATATACTCGTGTAAGACCTGGCGTGGGTACAGAAGCCATGGTTTGATGTAATTTTGTACTCAACCGATGCACTTTGTGCGATGAACTGGTGCTTTAAAGGTTTGAGTTCCACAATGCTTTCTTTAAAACTAAAGTAATAAATTTTTAATGCTTACTTTTTGTTTCTTCTCCTACCTATATGGAACAACAAAAACTCCCCCCCCGAACCCCAATGTGGGATCTGTACCAACTGCATATCTCCATCGTCTGTTTCTGCTACGGCCAATGCAACCTGGGAATTTAAACTCGTTCAGGTGCCTCTGCAAAAAGTTCTCTTCGCCCGTAGACAAACTCTGTAAAAGATGCAGACGCAGATTGTGTTAAATTTTTACAGACGCGGGAATTTTTCTTTTTTTCTTTCAGTTTTGCCACAGGGTTGAACAAAACCAACAAATGATCAGTCTAGAAAGAGAGCGAGAACATGTACTGCACTTTGGGAAACTTGTGGTGTCTGGGTCTTTCAAGACATACGAGAGTTCGTTCCGTGAGTGATTTGTGAATGCGAAAAAGGAGACCCCTGCCCTGGGGGGGAAACATGTCCAAAAAGGGGGGAAAGCTAAGGAGAGAGAGAAAGAGAAAAATAAGAAAGCCCCGAGTCCCCAGAAAGTCCCTAAAAATAAATACTGTTTGTCATGGCATATAGAGCGTCGGAATTTGGGCTGGTTCGATTATCAAGTTACATAGGCAGACCCCCTGGTTTTAGCATTGTCATAACTTTAGAGAATAAATCTTCAAGAAAAAATAACCAAACAAATGAAAACTTGCACGAAAAGACGATGCCGAGTGGATATCAAAGTCAGGTAGCACTTTTTAGTTGAGGTAAATAGGTGTCTCACAGCGCTTTAATTAGAATTCATTATATTTGCAAATTCCAAACTAGTTCTATAGAACCTACTACTTATAATAGCTCGAACAGATTTTACCAAACTACTGCACCACCATTAAGTGATTAAAAAAAAAAGCAACACAAAAAAATGAACAAAATAAAAATGATAAAAAAACGCAGTTAAAGTTATTTTGAAAAAAAAAAAAAAACAAAAAACATTTAACTGAGCAATTAAAAAAAAAAACTAGTAACATATTAGCATGCATATTACATATTGGAGCCCTCTTCTTACTACCTAACTAGTGTTTTCTTAGCAATGCATCTTTACATATAATGGCTGTTTGTTAGTACTTACAAAGCACATTCTTAAACTGCATAAACTGAATTAACAGTCTTTATCACTCCTAGTCCTACCCCATATCTAAACTTAACAGCTATCTTACTAACTATAAGCAGCAAAACAGCAGTTCATTAAGGCAAATCATAAATCATAATAAGATAATAGTGAGAATTGGTCCCCTAATTAAAGTGACAAAAAATGTAGATTTAACACACTTCTATGTTGGTCGTGGAAAGGCTACTTTCTAATTTGGTGTACTGTCGTAGTAGTAACAATTTAAAGATTATGATGTGAAAGCTGAAAGGTCCTTGAAAAAAAGTGACATTTTGCTTTGTACTACTAAAGTTTGAAAACAGTTACTACTTACTTTAGAACCTAATACCAAAGGCAAAAAAATGCTCCTTCTACCTACAACTAATAATAACTACAATAGGAAACTCCTAGCGCTCTGTTTAGGGATTTGGCATAGCAGCCCTCTATTCAAAAAAAGGCACTCTCTGTGATATTTAGCCAAAACCATTTGTCTTGGTGATTGTAAAAGTGTCAAAAAATCAAAAGCACCATTTTTGGAGCCAAAAACTTAATTCCCTTGTGTGTAAAACTCCTCCAGTACAAATGACCACAATTGATAATCAACTCAAAAGGCAAGTTTGCCAGCATACAAATACATTATTCTTTTTTTCAGGACATGTGCAACATGTTGACCCAGTTCTTTGTGGAAAGAAATACAATTCTGTTTGGCATTGGCTTGCTTTGGCTTACCAAGCTAGCAGGTTACAAGACGATTTACAATGCATGAACAAAACTGTAAAATAGTTAAATCTGCAGAAATGTCTACTAACAAAATGCACACCAATTACCAGTTAATTTATGACAAAAAAAAATTAAATAAAAATACAACAGACATTGATATGTTCAATAGCATATTAGTTTTTGCTTTGGTATCAATAAATCATTTAATTTTACTAGCAGTGATTGACTGCTAATGAGTGTAGGACCTCTTCCTTCCCAACAAACTTCATGTTATCTATAGACAAGATTTGTTTTGTTTTTTTGTTTATTGTTGTTTTTAGCATGCAGAACCTACATGAATGAGATGGTTAATAAGTGACCAGCCCTAAAAAATAAGCTAGCTTCTACTGAACATCCACATTCATCAAACATGCCCTCATAAGAACACACGAATTCCCCAAAATGTTTCTCCTCTCAGGTGTCCTCTGCTTCCTGGCCTTCTGCATGGGCGACAGAATGGTGACATCCAAGCGCCTGGAAGAGGAATGTGCTCATACAGTTGTAGAATGATGCCGCCCACACATAACCCATTCACACAATGCATACAGAGATCACACAAGACAGGTAAATATCATACCATAAAGAAAGATTTCTGTTTCCAAAGGCTCCAGTGGATGGAATGCTGCCAATACACCAATTATGAGAACATCTGAGCGTACAATCGTTCGCATTTCCTCTACATTTGAGGAGGCTTTTTTAAATCTAAAAATCATCACTGCATCATTGACAGGTCAATTTATTTTCTGATTCTATCAGAGCTTCTTAAGGCCAAAGTTATTCTTCACCATATGTTAGTAATCATCAATTAATGATTTATCATTTGAAAAGATCAAAAATTCCCTCCTGTGCCAAACGCTATTTGAACATCAATACATTGCGTTACCATGGAAATTGTACTTTTCCTCCCCTTGAATGTGGGCAGTGTCAGTGTCATATTACACATGGGTATCATGGTATTTTACAATCAAAACTTTTATAATCTTGACAAAATGCCATATACACTGGAAAGAGAGTCTCAAGTTCCATTATTGGTGGCCAAGGGTGGGACTTTGGGTGAAGTATTATTGGACAGAGAATTTAATTTAGACATTTGTGTGACAGAAAAATACATAAAAAAAAACACCTGCAATGGAGTTTGATGAGAGATCGGGGGCTGTTATGTGGTTATATACTGCCACTAAATAAAATATCACAGGAACCTCAATTATTGTTATTTTTTTTATTTTTTTAATAATATGAAAATTCAAATTTGAAACATAAACTATTCAGCACATAAAGCTTTAAATTTATATAAAGTTTTAGTGTAAAACCTGTTATGGAAAAAATATTCTATTTTATATATATAAAAAACAACAATGAGCTACAGTTGCATTTTCTCAAACTTCAGGATCCTTTTTGATACTTTCATATTTTGAAATGAGTCCACTTCTGTCATAATTTGCTGATTGTCCAACCTTAGGACTGTATGCAAAATCGTTCAAGAATTATAACAATTTAAGTTTGGATAGTGCCCTTTCACGTCTATGTTCAAAAATGGGGGGTAACAGTTTAAAGGGTTTAAAAGAGTACAAAGGACATTTTTTTTATACGTTCATAACTCATGAAAAAAGACAAAACAGAAGAGCAGACGCTGGACAAAGAGGAAGCGTTCTAGAGAGCATGTATTGACCACCTGCGTGTTTGCAACCATGCTATCAAATGGGAGTAGTACTTGACAGAAGGCTACAAACCTGCATCATGACGTCACAAAACGAACGAGTATACTTTGTGCTTTATAGTCCTCTCTATTGATATAATTTTGCTTTTTTTTGGACCATAATAACTTAATTTAACAAACAAATGTTTTTCAAATACTTAAAATTATTAACAAAACTTTTTTTCTAGAAACAGTAATAATAAAGATTGTACAATATTATTCGGACTGATATTGGAAGCAGCCAATAATGGCTTTAAATGGACCATATAGGCATCGGGTCCCGATATGGGAAAACTGGTGCCGATTATGTCTTGCCGATAAGGGAAAGACGTTAACTCACATGTGATCAGGGGTGTGCTAGCGCTTTTAGATCACCGTCAGCAGGGTGGTAATTGATGGTAGACAGATAGTGCTTGGTCCATGCAATGTTCTTATTTTCAAAGCTTCAAGGTACTGTCATTATAAAATAACTTCATTATTGTTTATTTAATGATATATAGTTCATGTATACTTATTTTCAAAGCTTCAATGTACTGTCATTATAAAATAACTTCATTATTGTTTATTTAATTCTAACAAATAAGTTCTTGTTAATAACTAACCAAAATAAATATAATTGCTTATAATTCCGCACAGGAGGAGACGGTGATGTTCCAAACAAAAAAGGAAAGTATATTTTGGTCATCAGCATGGGCTATCGGCCCAAAGATGAGTGGAAAAATATGGGCATATCGGATACGGCAAAAAAATCCTAATATCGGCATCCTATGCCAAAACAAATATTTACTTTTCCAGAAATACTAAAAAATATCCTTTAGTGAGCCTTTAAAAAAAAGCAAATTAAATAAAAAAATTTTAAAAAACGGTTCATCACAGAGGAGTCGTATTCATGTCTGTTATAAGAGACCAGTAAATAGCAATGGGGAGGTGGGGTCTGACTGTCCATGCCATTGACCGACAAAGACTCTATCCAAACCCCCCCAGTTCAGGATAGTAGGAGTGTTACAAATACGTACAACACAGGAAACAATTAACATGCACATTCTGTTGTTATACAAACTCCCATTGCAGTGTAAAACACGTCCATAGTGACAATTAGATGATGGAGTTTTGAGGAAAATTGAAGCACTTGAAGTGTGTAATCTGTGAACGAATGCTGCTGGTGTGGAACGGATACCAGCTCGCTGTTTGCTCCATTATGTGAGGGAGGATCGGCCCTCCTCAAATCCTTCATCATTCTCATCCAACTTTTCGGATTTCTGTTCCTGAACAATGTCACATTGGTCACTTGGTGAAACGTGTTTCTAAATCAAAAGAATGAGATACTAGGGGGCTTTCATTGTGTCATGAATTGAAATAAAAAGACCTACAGCCATCTTTCTGACTAGTGTTGGAGTAGTCTAACTCTAAAAACAATTTTTCCATTCAAGCAATTGACGGGCTCGGTTTGGTTCCTTTGTTTTGCCCCCATTTGTAAACTTCAGTTTAGTTAGCTTTTGCTGGCGCTGCTTTATCAAAAGCGCAGCTTTTAAAAACAAGGAATTATGAATAATGATTGCTTGCATAGTGAAAACTACAGTTTCATCTCAACATAATTTCTCATGCTACTCAACATGTGTGCAAGTTGCAATGACCTGCAACTGCAGCCTGGAAGTGTTTTGGAGTGCTAAAGAAAAGATGTCCATGAACAGAGTCAATGGGACCTGCACTCCAGGGAGCACACAACTCAGCTTCAGCCACGTGAAAGAGTGTACTTCGTCTCTAAAGACCATTACGGCAGACACAGACACTTGTACAAACCACTGGCTCTGTTAAACATATGCTATATGGTTGTTACGCATTTACAAACTAGATGCCAAAACCTGCGTCACAAAAATCACTGAGGGGAATGTTTATATGTTGTAGCATACTACACACTTGTTAGAATTTAGGGGGGAAAAAACTTATTTCAATTACAAAAACTAAATAAATAAATACTAAGGTGCACTCCTACAGGCCTTATTCCACAGCAAGCAGAAATTTTTTACAGCAAACATTTTGGTTATATTGTTGTTATCACAACAATCTTTCTCCTAAAATGTTTTCGTGTGAAACAATAAGTACACTTTAATGATACTTACACAAGGTTACTTATTACCAGAAATATATGTCTCTGGTCGAATTTACTGACAAGCAGTGATGGGGTTACATAACAGTATACTTTAAGGCATTGCTATGGACTTTTCTGTCATGTGTTTAAATACTAGTTGTAAAAGTACGAATTTCGTACATGTGAAAAATAGGAGCTTGAAACTGTAACATCACTAATACACTACAGTTAAAAATGAAAGTATTTAACATGTGGTATGGCTGTCTAACTAAAACCCCCAAAAGTTTGCTTTGTTGCACGACGAAACAATCTTTTAAAGGGGTCATAATGATGTGCTAAAAAAGAACATTCTTGTGTATATTATTAGTATGAAAAATGTCGGTATATATATAATATATATATATAGTATGTATATATATAGTATAGATATCTATATTACTTGATTTGTCGCAGTGCACAACAACATATGGGTAAATACTGAACAGGAATTTCTATTAATTATAGTAATTTAAAATTTCTCCTTTGTTGAGGGTTGAGAGTGGGATGGAAGCTTGGTGAAGGACCGTGGAAAGACATCTCTTCCAGATGGTCCACAAACGGGCCAGCGCCTTCCATTCCACACATCACTTTACCAGCCGGGAGCTGCTACCGGGTCACACAGTGAGCGCCAGTCAGAAGCCAAAAAGTCTATCCCCGCACAAAACCGTACCACATCCCCACTGTAGACAACCATCTAATGTCCTGTGAGCCATTTACTTGCCCTCCTATCGTCAAACCCAGTGCTACTCCTAAGAAAGAAGATTGCCGAATATTGAACTGCAAGTTCCCTGTTAATCCTTCTACCCCCCCCAACACCCCCCCACTTGTGCTGGCCCTATAGCCCCCCCTCCCAGGGGGGTCCTACCAGGGAATCATCAAAGCCCTCAACCCTGTTGCACCCCGACACTGGGACTTCGCAGTAAACTTTGGGTCCACACCATCACCATTATACTCCTTGTTGTCGATAGATTCATTGCTCTAGATCCCCCCTGGGACAGCAGGGTGCCGAGTACATATTCGCTTGGCAAAATCTACACACAAAAACAGAATACACACGATGAAGAGAGCAGGAGGCGAGAGACATGAACCGTGCATGTTTCTCCTTTTTACTTTTGCCCCCATATCTGTTTTGCAACTTCGTCATTTGACAGGATACTTTGAGGTGGTGAATGGTCACGCCCAAGCACTGACTTGGTCCTTTACATTAGCTATACTGTCGTGTAAAGACCTATATGACCGCTCTGTTTCCGTCACCCAAAAAACCACAAATCTATAATAAAAAAATAATAAGGGAACCTCACACTTTTCACACACCGTTCCAAGTTTAATCTTGCAATTCTAACTTTTTTTTTCTTAGAACCTCAACTAGATAGAAACTACACAAATGCACGTTTTACCTTTGCAATTCTCAACTTTTCTTTTCTTAGATCCAACTGATATAAAACACACCAAAGCACGTTTTAAATCATTGCAATTCAACGATTTTACCCTTAGACTCATCTGCACTCAGGCAATTGCAAAGTTTGATGTCTCGAAATACCTAGATTTTTTTTTTGCACAATTGAACTTTTCCTCACGAAGTAGCTTGAGACTATATTATAGAACGATGTTTCGAAAAAGTCCAATTCTGACGCGGAAAAAGAAAAAAGGCTATTTTCTTACAATTAGAGTTTATATCTTGTAATTCTGGACTTTTTTAACTCGCAATGTGCGTTTATCATCCTGCAGTTCTGAGAGAAACAAAAAAAACACAGCATTGCAAAAAAATAAATAAAAAATTGCATTGAAGTCCGAGATTTAAAAGTCGCACTTACTCTTTTTTTTTTTTTTTTTTTTCAGTCCCAGAAACAGGCTTCCACAGTAAAGCAGTGTGCACATTAACAAAGATTAACAAGTTTTACCCCGTACCCTTTTTCATTGTTTGAAAACCAAAATGGACACATATTTTTTTGAAACCCAAGACAAAATGTGCATTTTTCTCTCAACCCGTTGTTTGATTACCACAGTAAACACCCACCATGCACGACGAAAGCTGCGCAGTTGCTCCCAGAACGAACGCCCGTGTCGTTTCACTCTACGATTCTCTTAATTGACCTCTGTGGAATTGACTCCTTGTTGTTTTTGGGTCAATTTCAGCGGCACTTAGATTTCTGCACATTTAGGTTCGTCAAGCAAGATAAGATGAAACTGCAGGCCAGCTGGGATTTGTGCGGGTAGGCTGCGTGTTGGCACTACATCCAGCAGTACCGTTCCAGCCAGTGTAGCCACTCACATGAGCATGAAATGATCGTTTAACCTTCCAGAAATGGCCGCCGAAACATTGTCCTGTTTGCAGCTCTCAAGGAAGAACCTGCAGCGTGAAATAGAATGTGTAAATGCCAGTGACATAAAGCTTCTTGTGTTTCTCTGCTGTCGTAACATGCCTACAGGAAGTGGCTTCGATGGAGCAAGCGGCCTATGGACCATGAAAGTTGGATTCTGAGGACTGATACACACGTCCTTCAGAAAGGGTAGGTATGAGCCACAGAAAAGAAATGAATAATAGAACATAGGAAGTGAGTTATAAATGTCAGCAATCCAACATGATCACATACAATAACTGAAGCTGAAGGTACTGCTCCACTAGCTGACTCAACCAACACAATTTCTGTGAGGGATGCCACACCTACTTTTGTTGTTGCTAAATCTTGTTTTTGTTGGCAGTTCAGTCTGCATCCAACCATCCCTACAACTCCCTATGTTGGATTTGATTTTGGGTCCTTATTTATGTATGTATTTTTTGGTCAGCTACAGTAAGTGCAAAGCGGGTGTTTTTTTAATCGGAATACCATATGGTTTACTACATTTAACACACTATCAAATAAAAAAAACAAGTAAGAGAAGGAACTTGCACGTACACAAGCTATTTTGTTTAATTGTTACACAAATTAAAATAGTCCAAAAGAAGCCAAAGCCGAATAGGGCATAGTGTGTCTACAACAACAAGGCTGACATCAAAATGCTTATATTGAATGCACACTTGCAGTTTCTTAACATGTTGAAAGTAGTTTTAAAACTGCACTTGAAAATAAAAAAATGCATAAAATAAAAGAGAGTATACTTTCACACTTTTAAAGACTTTGTAATAATATCAAAATAGACTTTTTAAAGTACATTTAAAATTTTTTTAAATTTAAATTTGTTTGTCATGCTTTAAAGGTACTTTTAAATTCTGTTGATGACATACTAACCAAAAGTAAGCATTCATTTAATTGTAGTGTTATTCAATATTACATTTTAAGTTAATATATTTAAATGTACTGAACTGCAACTTTTAATTATAAACTCTTGAATTTAAAAATTACACTTTTGGGAAATCACCAAAGAATGCCTTACTTAAATGTCTACGCATATAAAATGCAACCTTCCCAATAAGGTTCGTTAACATGCAGTGGGTCAGTTACAGCTGAAACTGTTAAGACACATACATGCGCCCACCGGATTTCAGTGCAGTACGCCAGTAGACTTCAGGTAGCAATAATGGTGAACGATGTTGAGTGCGCTTACTGAAGCCCAAAAAGCAAACCAAAAACGAGAAAACGAAAAAGAGAAACCACCATGCATCACACATTTGGCACAATGAACAGAGGATTTGACTCAAGCTCTCTATATGTGAACACTGACGAATTGTTAATCACTTTCACATGTATAAACAGTCAGTCTGAAGTGTGAGATGACAAGAGTGAAAAACAGAGAGAAAACAAGGAACAATGATGAAAATTAATGTCAGCATATCACGAAAAACAGGATTTTCTTGTTCTTCTAAAAGAACTTGATCTACTATGAGACGTTCACAACTCATTTCCCAGTCCAAAATGACCATTTATTAAAAACTAAAATGGCCAGAGATCTTCATAAGTTATGATGTCACAACCATGTCCACTCCACATTAATAAATTAAGAGCTATTCAGCGCTCCCTGATGAACTGCACCATAAGTTAGCCAATCATAACACATAACATTTACATACATTAGTCTTAAAGGTACAGTAAACAAGAGAATTTCAACATAGTGGAAATATGGGCAAAATCCTAATAAGGAGAATGTGTTTTTTGTTTTAGTTTTACAAAAATTTTACAATTGCTCTCTATTAGTTAAAACATTACGAAACATGAGATTATCCTTTTGATATTTAAGGTGTGATAACTGCCACCAAAGACAACCCCACATGTTTTGCTTTTGTTGAAAGGTTAAACAGGAGGGATCTCGTGACATGGATCTGTTTGTGATGTACAAAAGAGAGCAATCGAACATGTGCTGGATACACACCCTTTGTCTCAGCTAATGCTGCTTTTCATTCAACCAGCAAGTGTCAGCATGAAACACAGCGAGCAGGTGTGTTTGTGTGTGTGCAGGAAAAAAATGAAAGCAAGACATATAGAATGTTGCATAAAACCTGCACTAAAAGTGTGTGTTTATTTGTTTGTTTGCTTATTTAATCTTTTAACCTGATATGCAAAAAGAAGTAAAATGAAGACATTTTTAAGTTGATTTCCAAAAATAAATAATGCATTTGGGTGGGCTATCTGTTTGAAAAATCAATAACAGATGAAGTGTTCAGAATTATGTTTGAAAATCTAAAATAATAATTTGTTTTTAAATGTTTGGTGATGCTTTCTTTCTTGCTTGCTTTCTTTCTTTTTTTATTATTTTATTTTATTAGTATTAGCTGATACACACACACACACACAGACAGATAGATAGATAGATAGATAGATAGATAGATAGATAGATAGATAGATAATTTATGTATATATATATATATATATATATATATATATATAGATATACACACACCCACCACACACACACACTACGTTCAGCACACTTCTTTTTTATAAGGGTTTTTGAACCTAAAAAGAAGAAAGAATATTTAGGTTTTCCAGAACTTTCTAAGGCCTAGCAAGAGCCTCATGCCATCTGGTGAGAGGAGGATGTATTTATGTCCCGTCTCTGGCAGCAAAAACATTTAAAAGGGCCATTAAAAGGATTCCTTTAGTGTGAAGATGCAAAAACAAATAAATAAGGAGTTTGGTCTCAATAGTGTCTCATCTTTCAAGCCTTCCCCCAACTTTTGTATTCTTGGGCTGTCCCATATCTATTCTCCACCATCCCTATCCCGCTCTCAATGCAGTGTTCAGCCACATAGCTGCCCGTCTCCAGCAACTGCGACAAAGAGGTTTCCAACAAAGTCAGGAAGATTTCTTTCGTTCTCGTTTCCCCCTCTGGCGGAATCCTACGTTAGAGATTCTGTCTTTGTGACACTAAAAAAGAAAATGAAATCACTGCTAATTCTGTACAGTACACCCCCAGTTTCGGGCGTGTGGGACATCGGCCATTTTTAACACACTCAACAATGAAATTGAATGCTGGTCTGCAACAGGAAAGTGCTCAAAACTGCATGAGCAACGGAATAAAATGGTTATGCATGCATGGTTTACCCAAAGCAATTCTTGCAGTGATATATAACTTTATATAAAACTGTGATTACTTTTAGTTTAACCCTGTGAAAAAAAGAAGTGTGCTTAACTGTATTGAATGCAGTGTACTTGAAATCTTAAAATTATTTTTTAAATAACTGTACTTGCAGATAATATTAATGAAATATAAGGCCACTTATTGCAAGTGTACTTAAAGACACTTTCATGATTATGTTTCTAAACACACTTAAGTACACTTAATGTAATGTATATTTATTTTTTAATTAATCTTTGCTGTGGTTTAAAGAACATGTATTTGATGTGTTGATAACATGCTAAAGCACATGTAAAGTACTTTATTTTTAACTATGATGTGAGGATTCCAATATTTATATTGAATCTCACTCTCAATAATATATAGGTAATATATTGAAAAAATACACAATTGCTCAGCTTCAGTATTACACAAATGTTAATTGCAGTATGGTTAAATATAGTTTCAATAGGCGACTTTAAAATTGCTGTATATTTGGTTAATAAATGCTTGTGTCGGTGCATTTATTTCTTGCATAACCATATTTTAAAAGACAATGGGAATTAAATTGCCAGTAAATCATACAAAAGAAAAGATGTGCACTTAGTCCTACTAAACTATCTTAACTTTAACTGATGGGAAATTTGGTATCAATTTTAGAAAGTATGACATTTCATTGCAATTGCAGTTAATATGCAATGAAGTGTCTGAAAACATTACATTCAGTTCGCACTTAGCAATATTATTTAAAATTTTTATAATTTCCACAATAAATACAATGTAAAATGAGTAACATGAATGCTGAAGTAACTCCATTTATTAAGGCTAGTTCACTACGTAGTGTGATGGCTAATGTAAAGATAATTAGATATGTACTAGTGGTGACTAGTTTTTTTTTTTTTTTTGGGGGGGGGGGGTGCTGTACTAGGCTTTTGGGCTGTTTAAGTCTGTCACATAAAAAATAGACATGGCACTAACCAGTGATTCAATGATTCAATGAATCATTCATTCAAACAATCATATCAAAATGTCTGATTCGTTTAGAAGCAAGTGGTTGTCTCATGAATCACAGATTCATTAGGAACTAAACAACACACAAGACATGCAAATGTTCTGCTCCAGCTTTGTTTGGAACCATTATTTGTTGGAAAAACAGAGAAAAAAAAGTAACTCACTCAATATATTAAGTTCTTATTTGCTTTCATAACTTGAATTATATGGGCAATCTAACTGCATTCTAATAGGCTTCATGTTTTTGGACTCTCAATATAAGTTTTTGCTTGTATTTTTTTGCAAAGTGAGTGACAATTATCAGCTTGCATATTAAAACAATAAACCTAATAAATCTCGCACCCCAAATATGTAGCTTTTTCAATCCCCTACCTGAGAAAAGTCATTATGCTAAGTGTCATTTCGGGTGGTTTCTAAAGTGTTCGGGCTGACCATTACTGGTCCTGCCAAATCAAACCACTTGGTGTTCTAGTCTCTAGATATGGCTCCTTTAATGTAAGTATGAAGTCTGATGAAAAGGAGTTATATCACATCTTTTTCCTCAACAAGTTCCTTGATTTTAGGTATCATTAATGTAATGCATGCAGCTAACACAGTCGTAAGTTACAAAAAGCTTGCGTTATTAGGCAAGCTGTTAAAGTGGGTATGCCAACACACATAGCAGTAAAAAGCTTTTTGTCGCTTACGTGGATGATAAAGTGAGTCACTATAGATTATTAGCGTTTCTATGGGGGGAATTTTAAGTTTCCTTGAGGAAAATCTAACATCTTCAGAACAGTGTAAAACAGCTCAAGTATGGGGGCATAACTTAAATTACACTTCTAAAGTGCCCCTATTATGCCATTTAGGAATATTGACCAACCAGAGCAGCTGCAGGGTTCACTGAAAGGAGGGGTTTATGGAGACTGAAATTTAGAACTGTGCTTTGATGAATCTTTGAGAATCTTTAGAAATCGTGGTGTATTAAATGCATATTTAGAAAAAAACGAAAGCGTTCTTTGACCTTGCATGCATGTAAACCTACTGTACGAGACACCCAAAACAATATTAGGAACCAATGCATTTGTAGTTATAAAGGAAAACACAAAATGGGACAAATAAAATCTCAATGCATTGTAACAGATTCACATAACAGAACATTTAGAGCCAACCAGGCTGAAAAAAAAATGTGGGAAAAAAAATTTTTTTTTCCTTTATGGAGAACAATAGGTTCATGTAGCTGTATTGAAGGAAATAAACGGTGATTTATATAAATAAACAGTAATGTACGTACATGGCTCAGACTGTAGGACAAACACGCTAATAGCAGCAAAACCCCAACACCAAACTGACTGGTTTATAAAAGTTGAATGATGAAGTGCTAACCACGCATGTATCATATTCTCGAACATGGATAGATCAGGACTGTAAAGTTTTGGCCGATTATCATAGGTCCTCCGGAGTGAATGTCACGGTGGACATGTATATTATAAGTTAGACCCTTGTGTGTAGGTAGTAACAAACGTTGCTCTAACCCATTATTACGTTAGGTGTGTTGGAAACACAAAAGGACAGGTAAAAAGACATTCTGGTCCAGATGGATTCAACAAAGAGCCATTATGCCCCAAAGTTTAAAGCTGAGTCAGTTAATCCAACGAAATCCATTGGGTGTAAATGGTGCATTCCTGCACAGGGCTCACAGCTTTAGCTGTATGACACTTGACCCGATGTAGAACAGCAGTGTCCTTATCTCCGGCCGACAGGTTACGGTGTGGTGACTCCGCGATCTACTTCCATCAGCTCTCATTATGAATGAGGAATCTGTGTGGAAAAATCTTGCGAAAGGATGGTGCACAGACCATAAATGTGCATGCAGAACTTTCTAAATCATTAGTTAAGATTTTACATGTCAACAATGAATGCATTGGAGATTTGGCTCAAGTAAACTACTTGCAAAAAGAAGCAGCTTGCTGTGTGAATATTCAGGGCTTTGCCCAAAACTTTTTGAATGCATATGAGCCACATACTTTGGTAAAATACTGAAATTAATGGAACTTTGCAAAGAAAAATGCTGAAGCATTACATCTGCAGTGAGTCATTGTTAAAGATTCCATTATAAATCTTTCGATATGATGACGGAAAAAGTTCCCAGTAATCTCACAGTGTCGTTTTTTTTTTTTTTTTTTTTTTTTTACTCATACCACCTTCCTCAATGAATGAATGAATGAATAAAATCACTGTCAAAAAAAAATGTTTTATTGAACACATTTTAAAGAATTTGATGGTATTACTGTTTGATTTTTGCTGGAGTTTAGAATCATATTTATTGTGAAAAACATTATACAAATCAATGTAAAATTAAGCAGCTGATTTGACATAGTCCCCAGCTCCATATTCGTCGGAGTCCATGTCTCTTACAGCTGCACACCACGCCCTATTAACCTATCAGTATCATCCGGCTATCTTATCGGTCATCTTATCTTATCACTATATCTTCTCTCTTTTTTTTGTTTTATGTCTGTTTTTTTTCTTTTTTGTTTTACTATTTTTTTGCAAACAGTTACAGTTGCTCGAGGATTTCCCCCACCGATCTGAAACGTGACATCCTGAGGTAGAGTTCTGACCGCAAGACCCATGATACCTGACACTCCCATCTTTGCTGTGGCTGCCCACATCTGAGGCACTCGGTAGGGATTCTTCACATCACGGTGTTCTACGCGACCCCCACACGCCAACTCTATAGATTGTATTTCCGTTTGCTCTTGTCCTTACACCAGTGGCGCTTTAATTTATACTAAGTATAATGCGGATACCGTAATCGACATGCTTGTATCGCCCAGTGATACACTATTTTTGACAGTTATGAAAAGTGTGCCTTTTACTTGTCAAACAAAAAATAAAAAGGCTATAAAATAAAACTCTCAATAGATACAGACTATGAGCTACAGAGATGATCGTGGGTACGTATGATGTATGGCCTGCTTACCAGTTAACATCATGACTTAGAATGTGTATTCCTGCTGTGACAATTAACGAGGGCTAACGAAATACTGTACTTGATACAGGCACAAATAGAACAATTCGGTGAGTAATCACATGTTCCATGATAATAGTTGCTTGTAGTACAAGGACATTTTAAAAGTGTCAATTATTAAGTAGAAAAAGCTTAACCCTTAAGGAACCAGGGTCATTTTGTTTCCGTGACTTTAAATTTCAGATCTGTGTTTACAATGTAATCAAGTAATTGTTTGGCTTGTAAACTTTTTTCATTGAATAGCAGTGTTTGTGCCAAATGATCAGTCAGGCCCATTCTGTGGTTCTTTTAAACTTGAACAACTAAAGAAGTTCAGCCTCTAAAGAGATAATGACACAAATCAAATTCAATGAAATCTGGTTTCAAATATGCACTTTGATCCTCTCGAACGCTTCAAGCAGCGTAATTGCTTCCCACAAGAAGAAATGACTCATCTTGAGATTATTCATCGAAGCTGCGACGTACCACATGATCCTCTAAACATGGCACGTGTGCTGCTGCAGGAGAAAGGACGAGGAGGCTAAAAACAAACAGCATGCGGCCCGAGAGGATGTTGCTGGTGGCGGAGGGCCTTAGGATCTCTGCTCTGCTCGCTAGGAAAAGGATTCTAGGTCAGCAAGGAAATCCCATTATTACCGGCAAACCGTGACGGATAACCTTTAACCTACATGCATGTGCTTTTGCGATGCTGTGCTCAGTGGGCTTCTGCGCGATTCGAACACTTGCCCAAGCAAGCGTTTGATTATTGTTTGATCGCTGCCGGAAAGCGGAGATAGCTGGATACGCTGCACAGTCTTGGTCATACCAACGTTGAAAACCCTGCCATCTTGGTGCTGAAGGCAGAATGATTGCTAGTCACGCAGACAGCAGTGCAGGCGGTAGTGATCACTGTTATCTGGACGCATGCAGAAGGGCTCAGGGGAGAAGGGCTGGGTGTCTTCGATACCTAACTAGACACCCCAAAGTGGAAAAACTTCTTAAACGACTTGGGCGAGAAGGGTTAATGAAATAGGTGGGGCTATGGGGTGAAGTGACACGCACCTGAATTCAGTAGTTTCTGGAGGGAAGCGAACTTAACTGTGAAATTTTCGGCTGAGCTACATTGTAATACAACCACAGTAAAGCCTTATCCAAAATAGTAAGATGTTACAAGTAAATAAATTAAAATGGTTAAGTATTCTATTCATTTTCCCAGGGGCATTCTTTTTACTTGCTAGAAAATCTTGAATTAATCTTATATTGTCGTGAAAGACTTCCAAAACTTCACTATTCTGAGCCAGTAAGAAACACCTTAACAACACCTTAGTAACTGCAAAGCAAGAAGTTTTTCACATTTCTCACATTTTCATTATACAATTAAAATCTACAGTAGTTCTCTAATTAAATATGCATCTACATGAGAAAACCACCCAAATTTAAAAAACTTGTGACAAACAGCTGAATTTTTTTATGTATTTATTCTTTTTTTTTTTTTCAAGTATTCTGGCCAATATCAATAAAATGTCAGGGGTCATATTTTATTTTTACTGTTTTTCATGTTCATGTCTATATTATGATAATTTTATTATAAAAAGTATATTCAAGGCTATAGACTAGGTCACAGCCATATGAGACTATAGTTTGAATTAATCCTTTTTTTTAGACACATTGACAGCCCTTACAGAATAAAAAGATGTTTATTCAAGTGTGCTATTAGTACTTCTTTTTAAACTAAAAATAGGAAAGTATGCTTTTAGTTTACTTTCTATGTACTTTCTCAGAAATGTGCACTTAAAATGGCATTTAAGTATACTCTTGACTTATACTTACAAAAGTTCCAAATATATTTGTACTATACTTGAGTCTGGTGAGCTATTGTTATATGGTAGAGGGCTTAGTACACATCTTCTGTACAGAATTCCAAAAAACACAAGTAAAGAAGAAAAAGAAAAAACAGATACTCAACACATGTAAATAACACGCATCATCTGACATGAAACACCATCAAACTGTAACGCTATGGAATAAAAATGTCTACCGCATGAAGAGGTAATAATTACAGTCAAGCTTTGGGGTGTTGGATCTAATTTCATCTACTTTTGATTATCATTCTGAATCTAATTCATAGTCTTTTTTTCAGCTTTTGTTCAAAATACCGTTATTTTTTTTTATTTTTTATGAAACTTACCCACATTAAAAGTGTTAAAAAAGAATATATGAAGCTGGAATAAAATGTTTTTGTTTAAAAGCAGATACTCCCTGTTCTTTCTTTTGATGTTTTGTATGTTCGATATTCATATAACAAAATATATAAAAATGAAAACCTAAATAGGGACATAGTAGTATACTCTAAAGCATGATGTAAAGTTCATTAAAGAAAACTTATGAGTATACTTCGTGCAGTATAAAAAACTACTAAACTAGTAGTTTAATGAGACTAAACTTCAAAGTGTACAATAGTATTTAATCAGTAAACTGAGATACTATAAGTTCACTTTTATAAATGTAGGTACAAACTACAAACATAGGGGTACAAACTAGTTGTGTACTCAAAGTTTGTATGTTGTACTAAAGTATACTTAAAAGTATACTTTTCTATACTAGAAGTGGGCCAAGTTAGTCCCACGGAGACTGAACAGAACACTTACAAGTATACTACTAGTTGCATCATGGGATGGTTGTAAACAGGATTGAACTAGTTCCCACTTGTTGACGGCTTCATATAAAGATGCTTATCATTGTCTAGAAAACTAATTCCGAGCATTTCAGCAATGGCAATACGGATAGCTCTTCAGCATTAACCTAACTAGGCTTTGTCCATGTGTTATAGAACGGCTTTAGGAGCATGTGTTAATGTGGCATCAATTTTTAAGGGGGGGAAATTTTTTTTTTGATTATGACCTTTTGTTTTTTCCAGAACTGTGAGCTATTACGGCGCCGCACATGGCATGCAGGAAAAAAATAGTAGGCTCATCGTGTGCCACCATTTACTATTTCGTTCCCTCTATTATAAATGTGCTGCACGTTACTAATTTTCCCCTCGATTTGCTAAACGTGCCAGTTATGTTTTCGTCCATTCAAGGGTAACAAATTAGTTAATATGCGCACATGTATTTATTTTTTCTTGCATGTCATGTGTAAAGCTATAAACTTGGAATTCTGATGTTTGTTTTCTGCCATTCTGACTTTTGACATTCAATTTAGAGATGCAAAAAGTCATAATTGTGAGATAAGCTGGCAATTGCATGAAAAAAGTCAGAAACAAAATAATTCTGAATTGTGAGAAAAAAAAAAAAACGATCAGAATTGCAAATTTATTTCACACAATTACGAGGCCGCAAAAAAAGTCAACTTGCGAGAATCAAACTTGCAATTGCAAATAAAAAAGCTGAGATTGTGAAATAAAAGAGGCAATTACCTTTATATTTTTATTCAGTGTATAGAAGAAACAAGCTTCCATACTATTTAGATGGTTTGCGACGGAGTCATTTGTGTTGTATTGGCACCACAAAAACCATGACAAAATAAAGAAGCATTAAAAACTAAAGCTACAAGTAAGTTTACAAATCACAACATTATAATGTATACAGTATGAAAAACAGATATTAATTTTGAGATTTGTTCAAGTTTATTCATTATTTTATTATTATTGAATTAGGTTTTAAATATTATCTTTAAGTGGAGGCATACAACATCCTGTTGCAAAACTACTTTGCAGGAGAAAAAAAAAAAAAAAAAAATAGCGTGTGGTTGCGGCATGCTATTTTTGAGCAGATGAGGCTCCTGTCATGCTGCTAAACAAACAGCTTCCCATTTATAGCATTGCTACTGCGACACCACTGAAACTCGTGCGAGTTGTTTCTTCCCCTTTCAGGGGACCACTGAGAACATAAAAATAACCTGAACTTCCCCACATTTATAATTAGATAGGTGAACGAACAGCAGTTTTTGTGACTAAGCGCTCAAGTTCAGAGGTAAGCCGGCTGTATCTTTTCACTGTTGTGCTTTGTTGTTGGCACTCTAGGGTTCTGGGCACAGGAATAATAGGCCGGAAGACCAAATTCAACTGCTTCCGTAAGTTCACTGGCTCTTTGTCGGAGCCGGCCATTTGTCACATGAAGAAAATAAAATCTGGGAGCTCACTTTCCAAAACTCCCCTTTTCTAAAAAGCAGTGACTGTTTTAACTTTTCAAATGCTCAGTTCTGAGCCAATGTGAGTAGAGAGTGAGTAGAGATACAGGCACTGCTTTGGGATAATCCCTGTAAAAATTCAGGACACAATGAATTGAAGACAAGCTTTAGTAGGTCAGCTGATGTCTTCATGGCTCACTGGGAGTCCCACGTTTGCTTTGGAAAAAAGATTGGGCCGTAACATAGAAGTTTAATATATGGCAAATCATTGAACATTTTAAGATTCTTACATGTACCGTCATCTATAATTGCTCATACAAGGAGTCTTATAAAGCTACTAATGACTAAAAAAAACGCATTACAGTAATAATTTAAAAATATCCATTCTTACTGTACACTATAATGTTTAGTGTCTAAAATAGTCAATATATTTTCAATTTCCCATAACCACTATTTTACGCGTTATGTGGCCCATAGTCTGTTGTTTAGCTTCTGTGAATTTACAGGTTATTGCAATGTGTAGAAACTGAAAAAAAAGTAAACAATGATATTTTCTGGTTTTATTCACATAAAAAAATATATATATATTTTACAATCAACCTAAAGCATTACTTTATGGTACCAAGTAATAATAATAATTGTATGGTAAATCAGGGTCGAAATATCTCTTATGTTAAAAATTGCCAGTTACACTTTTTACAGTTTATCTTCTGTGCCATTAGGTGTACGAACTATGAATAATGATGGTTTCTTCAACTAATTCTGCGGGCACTGGTCAAACAATCCAATAGATCCTTTCCAAACCCATGCAATTGAAAATAGTGCTGTGTTGGTGGGTCAGGCTGTGTCTGTTTCAAAACTTTGTGCAAGCCACAAAATTCACCAATGAAATTTCTAAGGCGAAAATAATATGATCCCAGGAAGTGATAGGCAATAACACATGGCGAGATGCTTGTTGATATGCTCTTGTTAATAGGAAAATTGACATCAGAACATTCTTCAAATTTGTGAATTTTATACAGTGATTTGGTTTTTGGTTTATTTTTACGGGGAATTAAGAGTAAGCTTTTGAGAACCCTTTTGAAACCGTTTAATAGGTTACCATATTAGGAGCCCGCGTACTGAGCTTAAAAAAAAGGTCTTAGATTTAAACCCTTTAAACAGGCGGTTTGGTTTGGATAAACGCACGGGTGCAATCCCCAAAATATTCTGGGTCTACAAACGCTCCCAATTTACTCATGGCTCACTTTTTTCTTTCAAAAGAAAGCCAAAAAATTTGGGTTTTTGAAAACCCTGCCCAACAGTTTTCCTCAAAACCCCTGGGGGGACAAGGGGGTTGTGGGGGAGAAAAAAAAACTGTCAGGGGGGGGGGGGTTTTTTGGGACTGTAGAGAGTTTGCCTTGCGCTCCCCTTTTTCCCAGTGTGTTTTTTTGTTTGAGTTGGCATAGGGAGTGCCCAGAAGCCCGGGGCCCCCCGCTCCGTCCAAGACCTTAGCCTATCCAAATTCCACTCCCCTGGGTTTCCCTGCCCTCCTCCAAGACCACCAGAAAATGCAGCCTCCATGGGGGTGGCACCCATCGTCATTTAGTCTTTAGTTTAAAGTGAATAGATGGGGCCAAAACATCAACTTTAAGAAGACTTAGCTGCTTTATAAAATTTTAAAAAGAAAAAAGCCTCATAAAAATTAAATTTTTAAACTAGACTTGGATAATCAAAGTACAATTTAGATTTTTTAAAATGAGACTTAAAAAGGAAAAAATAAATTTTAAAAAATTCTTAAGTGTGAACTGAAGTAATTTTTTTAGCCTTTATTGCTCTCTATTTAAATTAAATGGAAAGGCATTTAAAATTTAGTTAAATGCAATGACAAATTTTGAATGCTTTTTCCCCTTTTAAGTAGGACTTAAGTACATTGTTACTTACACTTTAAAATGAATTTATTGGTTTAAAATTAAGTTAAAGGGACACTAGGGGGGGAAAAAATAAGGTAAAATAGCAGTTGTATTCCCCACAGTTTATTTAAAAAAAAAAAAAATTTAAAATTGGGCTTACCAAATGAACTTTAATTTACAGAAAATCTTTATTTCTTTAAAACTTTATAATGTTAATTCCCAACCTACTAAAGTCAAAATCAGTTTTGTTCTTTATAATACACTGAAACCACCAAAAAAACCCGTGGTAAAAGAAGCCACAGATGACAAACCAATATTCCCAAAAGCTTTTCCACAACTGGGGGGAAATACTATTTTAAAAGGTGATGTATTATATGGCCTTTTTGTATCCCTATCCCAATCCCCCAGCTTCTTTTTGTCTGTCAGTTAACGTACATTTTGGCTGAATGGGGTCAGGATCCCCGATCGCGGCCCCTTGGACCATTTTCTGACAACGCTTTTTTGTTAAAAACCCATGGCACGGCCATAAACATCGAAGAAAGATAAAAGGGCGTGACAGACCTCTGCAGCCCCTCATGATTGGGGTTTAATTTTTCAAACCCTTTTTCCCCAAAAAGACCGCAGTGTGATTTTCCCCTCATCGCAAAAGATTTCTCATCACATAAAAAAGGTTTTTTTATAGAGCTGAAAAATGCTAAAGCAAAACTAAAAGGGTTCCCCAAAAGGAGGTGAATTATTATAAAAAAGTATTGGTCTAACAAAAAAAAAATCTTTCCTCACCAACAAATTTTTAAGTTTTAAATGATGCTTGAGCCTTTAATTCACCGGGGCACAAAAGCCCATGGGCGGTATTAAAAGTGCTCCATTCATTTTTACACTATTCCGTTTTCCCGAGCAAGATTTTTATATAGGGCTTTTCTTTTTTGTTTTTTTGGTCACTAACGTTCCCTTTTTAACTCTTCATGTGCTCGTTCATGTTTCATGTTTTTTGTTGTTTTTTTTGTCTGTTAATCCAGCTGTTTGTCTTTGGGAAAAAATTGGGAAATGGACCCCTTGGTCTTATGGGTAATTTTTGGGGGCTTTTTAAACCCGGGCCCTTTTTCCCCTTTTGAAAAATTAAAATTGAAAGTAAAATAAAATTGATCACTTAAGAAAAAATTTTAAGTGTGAAATGAATGTAATTTTTAAAACACTTAATTTCCTGTTATTTACAAATTTAAGCAAATGACTTTTGATTTAAAAAAATTTAAAGAAATTAGTTAAACTTAAGATTGTTTTCTGACAATTAATAGGACTTATAAAAATGGGCTAATGCTATAAACATGAATATTGCTACAGTACAGCATATTGAAATTATTCATTTTTACAAGTACAAAGTGCAAGACTGCGAAAAAAAAGCAGCCAGAGTTATCATTGAAACTTTTAGGGGGAACTGAAAACTTTCAGGCACCTATCAAAAGTAAGGGAGAACAAACTACTTAAGAATAGTGCTTGTATTTAAACCTCAATACTTTTGATATATAAAAGGTAATAAATGATGACAATTTGTGAAACACTCTGCTTTCCTAATTAATCACGTTGAAATCTTTCTAAAACAATTCTTCCTAAGATCAGTGGTTTGTAAAGTGTAGCTTTGCGGTTGAGCCTAAAATTTCTTGGACTACTTTAAAGTAATCAAAGTTCAATGTAAACAAAAGCAGCAACATAAAGCATTCATTTGACAGGTTAATGAGAAGAACTTGATCAACTATTGCACGTTGGCAGGCCGTTTCAAGTCCCTGCCGCATCTATAAGGGGCAATGAATAATTTCCTGTGCTGATACAGACAGCAGTGAGGATACAGTCATGAAGCAATCCAAGAAAACATCTCCTGTGTCCTCTCTCTGCCCTCCAACTCGTTAACGTTTATGGTACAGCACGAGAATTTTAAAAATAAGCTCAATTTAATGTGTCAGAACTTAAACTGTGGCACACGCACAAAAAATTCACACAGGCTGAGCTAGTTTCCAAAACCACACTGGCTCCTCGACCCCTGACTGCAGTGGCTCGCTAATTAAAAAGCCCTGTTAAATGAAACAAGCAGAAGCCTTCGAGTCAACACAGGTCTGTTCAAGCAAAGGTTCTCTAAGTCCACAGACCAGGTTCAAATAATCTGGAGCTCCTGCATTAATTTACCTTTGTGGCGGTCCTGTTTCAACATTAAAGGGTTAGTGCGTCCAAAAAAAAATAATCTGTCATCATTTAATCATCTTTTTTACTTAAATCTGTTGGCTTCCTTTTATGAAAAAAAGAAGATATTTGAAAATGTCCAAGCTGCTCTTTGTTATGTTTAAATAAAGAGCATAAGAAAGGGTTTTAACAAGTGTTGAGCACAAAACTAGTTAAGTTTAGGTAGGGGCAGGATCTAAAATATGGGTCATGCAGAATAAGCATTAATATTGCTTTATAAGTACTAATAAACAGCCAATGTGCTAGTAATATGCATGGGAACTTAATAGTGAGAACAGGTCCCTAAAAATAAAAAGTTAACACACACACCACACACCACACACACACATGGCACACACACCAAAAAACAAAAAAATAAAACTTTTATTTTGGTAACAGTTCCTTTAGGCAGAAAATAAAAATGTAAAGGAATCTACATGTGACCCCCACTTAAAGCTGACAGATATGACAAATATTGGTAGCTAAATTTTTAGCGTGGAAAGATTGTGCCCAAAATGTTTATAATTCATAAAGGATTTTTTGGGGTAAAAGAGGCCACTAAACAAAAACAGGAAGTCTAAAAGGAGAATGCCCTGTGCGAAAAAAAATGCTCAAAAGTGTGGAATGGTCCCCTAGGAGCTTTCCCTTTAAACCAGCCCATTAGCAACCCTCAAATTCCCTCATAAAACCCAGAAACGCTTACCCCAGAGCGGGACGGACTAAAACCACAAACAGACAATAAATTTCCCTCCTCTCCAAAAATTTTTTGGGGGCTTTTTGGACACTTCAAAAAAAACCTGTGACCATTTTTTTCTTACTTTTTTTTTTGCTAAAAAACAAAAAATAACTGAAGCTAAATTTCTAAAACCCAGCCTAAACTTTCAGGAAAGTCCAGGTTAAATTTAAGCTCAAATAAATAGAATATTGACAGTGAAATGTTTCCCAGTTCAAAATGCAACAATTTTAAAGTACAACAAAACCCTTTTTTTCCCAACTCGCACGGAGTTTCAAACAAAAAAATGAAGCAAGTGAACGGTCCCTTCCCTTTTTTCCCCCTGGAAAAGGGATTTTGAAAACTGTGGGGCTGTACCCCTTTTTTCCCAAAAGAGACACAGACTACCCCTGTTTGGGCCTAAAAGATGTGATAATGTTTCCCTCCTTTTCCCCTTTAATTTTAAAACTTTTTTTTTATTTTTATTATGTTTTTAAATTTTTAAATTATTATTATTTTAGGAAAAGGGAAAAAAAATTTTTTTCCCATAAAAATTTAAACAAAAATTTTTTTTTTTTTTATCCTGAGGATGCACGAAAAAAAAAAAAATTAAAATTTCTGGTTATTTAGGAAAAACCCAACAAATTATTTTTACAGTAGGGCCGTGCCCAAGAAAAATTTAAAATTTTTATGCTATTTTTTTTTCTAAATAAACTGAAAAAAAAACCAAAACAAAAAAACAGTAGTTTAAATGACAATTAAATTTAGGAAACCCAAACATGGAAAAGTATAAAAAATTAAATTTTAAAATTTAAAACATGCAAAAATGCCATTTAAAGTGGTACTAAAATCTTAGGGGTTTTTAAAAGTTTAAATTTTAAAGGAGTGTAAAAGGTGATTCCCTGTCAAAAAAAGGTATTTTTTTTAGTTCCTAAACTATTTTACGGGTAAAATGTCAGAGCAGCGCTGAAAACCGCTTCTCTGGTTATGTGGAGTGTTTTGCTGAAAAGGGAATTGTGCACATTTGTAATAGTAGTTATAAAGAGAGCCTTTTTTGATTGTAATCCTTGTGAAAGAGCACATTTAATGCGGGTTAAAACCCTTTATTTTTTTTTTTAAAAGAGGATAGGAAACCCCTATAACAAAAATTTCCTGCTTCACTCTTTCAACACACAGACGGAGTCAAAAAAGAAAGTAACATAAGCTATCGTAGGTTCCCCTCCAGACCCCAAGGGCTGAAAATTATAGAGCGACAAAAATCATCCAGGGGAGGCTCCCCCTGTTTTCCCTTTCCAAACCCTTTTCCCAGGGACACAAAAAAAAAGGGAAAACACACACACCGGTTTTTTTTGTTCCCCGCTCATCCCGTGAACTGGGGAGTGGCCCTGACCCTTGCGGGAACACAAACCTTGAATCTCTACTCACAGCTGGCGTGTGAAAAACAGCCTATCCTTGGGGGGGGGTAACATGTTCTTTTTTCCTTTTTATACCCTGGAAAGGGCAGTGTGTGAAAAAAAACCCCCCTTTTTAAAAAGGGTTTTTTGGGGAGAGCCTACCTAAACTATATATATATATAAAATTTTAAAAATTAGATATTATATTATATATATTTTAAAATTTTATTTTAAAAACCCACAAACACACACACACTATTATTTTATAAAATAATTTTAACAAATTACATCAAAAAAATTTTTATCATTTTAATATAATCAAATTTTATTTTTTTGGTAGGGCCTAATGTGTTTTGATATTTTTGGATTAATTTTTAAAATATTTTTGCCCCAAACCTTTTTATAGTTTCAAAAATAGGATTACTGTTATAAAAATAAAAAAAAATACTATTTTTGGTACTATTTTTGGTAAAAATAAAAAAAAAATAAAATAAAAAAACCCTATATCGACATCAGAAAACATGGAATTTATGTTGAAAATTAAATTATAAAAAATGATGTATATATAAAATTTTATACCAGAGAGAGGGAGGGGAGGAGAAATTTAGGGTATGAAATAAAAATTTTAATAAACACAAAAGTTTGATTTTATTAAAATAAGAGCAAAAGTCATCCTTTTAACAATTTGACCTAAAACCCCTTTAAAAACAATCTGATAGAAAAAACATTTTTCCCCTTTTGGGTTAATCAATAAATCAATCAATAAATCGGTGTTGTTATAAGCCAGATACTTTTTGCCATGGGAAACCTTTTCGCCCAATGTGACTTTGTCACAACCCATCTTTTAGGTTGACGGGGGTTCGGACCTTATTTTTAACTTTTGCTTTTTCTAAAAATTTGGGGGGGAAAACCGTTCAAAAAGGTTAAAAACCGTTTTGAAAACTCCTTCAAACCCCCAAACTCGCACCCTGCCCTTTCCCAAACCCAATCCATTTTCACATGAACCACAATGTCAGGTTAGTCACCCCCAGCAAACATTAAAATGTTTTCCCGGAAACGGCCACTTTTTCATCCCAAAAAGTTGGTGACAGCGAGGGCACAGGCCCAAGCGTACTGAAACTCTGCCTCATCGTCAAGCACAGCAAAGGCGGTAAACGCAGCGTTTGGACAGTCTTCCACCTGACCTGAGAGGTTCAGGGGTCCCAGCCCACCCCCCCCAAAAAGGGAGAAAAAAAAAAATCCCAAATAGTCACCGTGGAATGAAGAAGAAAAAACCCCTACAAAAGTTTTTTTAAGAAAAAAAAAAAAAAGGAAAAGGGTGGGACTGATAGAGGATATCCCGAGCGGGGGTTACAAAAATTTAAAAAGGTGGGGGAATTGTTTTGCCCTTTGGAGGGTAGCAAAAAAAATCTAGTGACTATCCCCAAATTTAAAACTTTTTAAAAGTCATAGTATTCAGTAAAAATGTTTTTTAGTAAAAATTGCAAACAAATTAATTTCCCCATAAATTGCTTTGAACCCGACCCCTACTAGAACCAGAAATTCTGTTTTTGTGAAAAACAAACTACCCAAACCGCCCAGAATTTTCCAACTCAGAAAAACCCCAACACACATCTTTGTTTGGGTGTACCAATTTTTTGGGCCACCCCACAAAAACCCCTTCTATTTTTAACACCTAAAGAAAAAGGACAACATAGTCACGCAAAGGAAAAATTTAAAAAAGTAAAAATTCCTTTAAACCCAATTACTGACACCCATACCACATGTCAAAAAAGGACAGTTTCCCCCTATAAACCCAGTGTTCCTTGTTGCCATATTTGGGGGTTTTCCCAAAACATGAGCCCCTTAGTTGGGAATTTTTGCTTATTTTTCTAAAAGAAATGCAAAAACCCCCCCATAGCCCTTTTAATTAAAAGGATTTTCTCCTCTGTGTGAAATAAAGAGGTAACATTTTTTGGGGGGGTTTTATTAAAAAATGTGATTTCAAGAACCGGATGTTATTTTGAAAAAAATAAAAATTTAAGGGTTTGGTTGGGTTTAGAAGAAAGGTCCACCTCACCCCTGATGAAGTCCACATAACATTAAACGGGTTTTTTTGTCAAAAAATCAGCAAGGGATAAAACAGGATTTCAGGGGTTTTGGTTTCTCATGAAAAAGCCAACACAGTAAAAATTTCAAAAGTTTTGCCCAAATCGGGGGGTTGAATTTTTGCAATTTTCATCTGTAGTTTTTTGAAACCCCCAGCTCATGCCCCACGGGATGTTCATGCTTTTTGATCAAAAAACTTACTTAAAACAAACAAAATCTTTTTTTTTTCCCAGCCAAAAATCCCCGATTTCCCCCGGACAGATGTTTTTAAATCTGATGTTCCAGTATTAAAAAACCACATAAAAGATGAGGCTTTATTCAAAACCCCCCCGGGGGAATTTTTAAAGGGTTAAATTTGGGGGAGCCTGAACACACTTTCAGCACAGAGACTAAAAATGGCTGTCAGTTTAGTAAGCGCCCCTCGCTGGGTTGGGTCATTGGGGTTTGGGGTTTTAAAAATTTACGGGCAGGGGAGCGGGGTGTGAAACCGGGGGGACCTGGGGGGAGTTTCATGTGATGCACTTCTGAATGTTGGTATTTAATGTGGGACTAATTGGCCAGAACAACCTGGGTCCCAACCGGGGGGGGAACATTTCACATTCCCTGAAATAAACTTGCTGTTTTAAATAGAAATTCCCAAATAGCTTTTGGAAAAAAAAAAAAGATCTTGAGAACCCCAATTTATTTTTTCTTTTTTGGTAATAAAAATGATTTTCAGACTTTTTTAAGTGTGGTTTAAGAATCCAAAATTTTTTAAAATATTCCAATTAAAAAACAGGTTTTCTTTTTTTTTTTTCCAAAAACCCCCTTTCCTTAAGCTGTCCCCCTCTGTCTTGCGTCTGAAGTAAGACTCACGACTTTTTTAAAGGACAATTTTTAATCGAAGCTTGTTTTTCTTTTGTAATTTTGGTTTTTTTTACAAAAGGGAAAACGAAGCAAAGTCATCCCCCCCGAAAACCATTCGTAAGCAATGAAAAATTTTCCCTTTTTTTTAGGGTTTGAAAAAAAGTTTTGATCCTTAACCCACCCCTTGATGAACTTTTGGTCGCCCTTATTTTTCCTTTTTCAGGGACTTCACCTCTCTGGGAAACTGGGGCTTTCCACATAGCGTCGCTGAACTCTAGCGGGGCCCGTCCCCCAACTTACCCCAACCCCCCACACCCCGGGACGACAGTGAAATGCCCCTGCAGATCCCAATTTAAAAGGAACTTTAACTGTTTTAAAAAAGGGCAAGAAGTAGAAAACTACATACTGTCGTGGGAAAACGGATGCTTTCAACTAAAAAAAAAAAATTTAAATAAATCACAATGCCCTCTTTTTTACAAGGCCCCGCGATTTTTTATATTATAAAAATAATTTATATTTGGGACGATTTTGTCAAGGAAAAAAGGGAAAAATGCGATTTGGGGAGAATTTAAAAAAAAACGCGGGAAATTTCGGAAACCCTGCTTGGGCGTTTTTAAACCCTCTGTACCAAAACCACCAGGGGGCGGAAACCTGTGTTGGGAAAGTGGTTTTTGCCAATGGCGTTTGCGGGGTTCCCAAGCGGGGCTGTTTGGCGCATGCGCAAAAGGCTTTTGTGCGACAGGGGAAAAAAAAGGGGATGTGTTGTTTTGGGCCCCGAGGCGAAAGGGGTCAAACCAATGCGGGGGTTTTCATTTTAGTTCAAATTTAATTAGCCCCCGTTTGTAAAAATGAAAAATGAAGGGCATTTGTCATTTTGGGCCTTTTTTTTTTTCAATTTTAGTGGGTTTTATCACTTTTGGGAAAGTTTGAGGCCTTTTTGTTTTTTCCCAAGTTTAATAAACTGTAATTTCCCTTAATGAGCAAAAAAAAAAAAAAAAAAATCTTTAAAAACTATATTGCCTAATTTCTTTAAGAAAAGGGCCTTAAAATTTTTTTTTTTTCACAAACAAAAAGTTCTTAAGAAAATGCCCCCTATGATGATTTCTTTTTTTGAAGTGGGAAAAATGTAATCAAATCACTAAGAATAATTATTATATTTTATAAAAAACTTTAAAAATTAATTTTTAAAATTATATTATAAAAAAATTTGGGTTTTGCCTTTTTCGGGGTTTTTTGGAAAAACTTTTTTTTTTGGGGTTTTTTTTTGGGGTTTATTAGGAAAACATTATTTCAAAATGACTTGATTGGTGTAATATTAATTGTAAATGTTCTATATAGTTCCAAAACAGTTGATTGCATTATTGTTGTGTTTATTAAAACTTAAATATTTGTTCATGCTATTCGAATAAAAAAGTTTAGTTCACACATGCGACTACGTATAAACTGTGTATTAATCCGGATTAAAAGATCGGACACTGTAAAAAGCTGCTATTGATATCCTAAAGAACAATTTTAATTCCTATTCTAAGCATTCATTTCTTTGTTGGGTCTATCTATCTATCTATCTATCTACTATTCTATCTATCTATATCTCTGTCTGTTGATACAAGAAGTTAACACAAGGGCCATTAGTGCCAGCAAAGTGTAACCAAACCAACAAAATGCACCAATAATTTGAAATTAGGAAGATAAAAATGCCCCGGTATTATTTTTTATAGATAGCACTTGCAGAGCCAAGTAAGGTATACACAAAAAGTGGTAAAAGAAAAAATCGTTTATTGCCCCCCCGGCCGTGCCACTTAATCTTGTGTGTTTATGGGAGCAACAGGTCGAGATGAGAAATAATGGAACCAGAGACGTGGAGCAGGCATTAACTTGGACTAGTTTTTGCAACCATCCAGAATTCCTTGCTCCCATTTTTCTCCAGGGTTTGTTCCACTTTTGCTGCAAAATTTTTTAAAACTTATTTACAGTCACAGTCTTGTTTCAAGCATGTCAGTATCTCTTCAAGCCATTTTAAGCAACGCTGGTAATCGAAAAACGAGATATATTAAATAAGTTTTATTCAGCTTGAAAACCAGAATAAAAGCCATATTGCCATTGCTGTTGAGGAAGTTCACTTTGGGTTGCCATAGTTGCAGCAGGCGAAAACTGAAAGATACATTATTAATAATTAAATGCTCGACATCTTCACAAAAGAGGGGCAAGTACAGTGAATGAAATGCTGCACTGGGAAAGTTCAGCATGGGTTTTTTTCATGTAACTGGTCGAGAACATACATGACATTTGTTGTGTGTGGGTCCTTTTTTGCAATTGTCATCCCCCAAAATGCTCTAACCCAGTGAAGAGCAATGCATGAATACAATTCGTTGTCTTGTGTGCACAGTTCCTACTCCTAAATGCCCCTGGATGATAAATTGTCAAGCTTTGCAGTATTGTAACACTTATCAGGCATCAATATGAACACTTGCCCAATAGGCATGAGAAAACTTTCTAGTGTCATAAGAACACGCCTCGTATCGATTAATTCTCAGTCGTCTCTGTCTGCTCATGAATTGGTGCAGCACAACTACTGTATCTGCATCTCTGACATGGACTATACTGCCACCATGTGTCCACAAAGAGATGGGAATTAAATGAATGAATGTTTTAACTAATTGCAGTAACATTGTTTATACTCTTTTTTGTACCTTTTAAAACTCCTAAACACAAATATAAAATGTCTCTAAACTAGATTCAGATTGTCAAAACATTCAACACATCCATTAAACAGATCACTACAAAAGGGCCAGAGTATGATTTGCTTACAATAGGCCAAAAATTAAAAAAATAAATAAATAAATAAAAAAAAGATATTTATATATTTTTATATTACTATATATATATATATTTTTTTTTATATAAAAATTAGATGATTTTTTTTTTTATATGCAGACGCATTAAAAAAGGTTAAAATCAGGTTGTATTCGCCAAATACTGATTCCTTAAATCTTGCTGAAGTTAAAAACAGTGGTATTGTGTTGTCTATAATTAATGAATAAACATCGTTCTGAAAACATCTTTTTTTTTTCCTTTTTATACCAAATTTTTCAAATTGGACCGGTGTTTAGGAAAAACAACACAAAAATGCTCTGAATGACAACATTTTTATTTATGTAAAATTGGGAAGAAATATCATCAGCAGTTACAGAATAAAACAAAAGGACCTTTTACTCAAACACAGCAAAACCACCGAAAATGATATATATATATATATATATATATATATCATTATATATATATATATATATATTACACAAACACTGCCATAACTGTATACATCTACCATGCCTACAGGCATAATATATATATCTAATATATAGATATATATATAGATATGATGATTTTATATAGATATATAATAATAAGAACCTTCAAGTATATAGTGGATAAAAGTCAGAAGAGATGGGTAATAAATTCTGGACAATACTGATGTTCAGGCCCCCCAATAACTTTCAGTGTTTATGTCACAACATTGGATAGTGACTTCCAGTGCACAAATGTATATAAGTAGTTAGATTAAGTTCATATACTATACGATATATAATAGGTATATAAGTATTATACTATCAAAAAAAAAAAAAGCTTTAAACATAAAAAACAACCCTATCACAGGTTGCACATACACAAGTGTTGTCAACCAGTTGTCAGCCATGGACATTTCTGTTTGTGTTTTCCAGAGCCGTTCAAGAACAGTAGAAATGGCTGCTTTACTGTCTTTAAACAGCGTTAAAAGGACTGTTCCAAGGTGCATGAGCAATAATCTTCTAGGCCCTAAGAAACAAGCAAGAAACTACATTGTTTAACAACCATTTCCAATAAACACAGTGTAAAGCTATTGGATTATAAAAAGTTAATCTTAAAATATACATACGAATGATATATAAATTCAAAACGGTGGTGGAAAACCGTGGTCCTTGAAAAAATGGAAACAGTATACTATTACGTATGTCAAAAGTTCAGTAAAACTGGCTGAGAAACAAATGTTACAAATAGAGATCATTAACACAGACCTAATATAGAATCAATCTAAACAGTGGGGTCTGTTGGGCAGATTAATCACATATCTTATAAACCGATTGACCACATGAGGTCTCAGCTGATGACCATGATGTTAACAGGCAGGTTTTTAAGAAATATCGTAGGCCCACATCACAAACACATATACACACTTGATAGAAAGCACAAGCTGATGTGTTTTGCTTTGAAAAGTATCCCATCTAACACACTGTGTCATCCATCAAAAGAACAAGAAGAAACCTGCTTCGGACCCACAGCCCACAAGCCAGAGACAAAAACACCAAAGGGACACACTTTGTTCCAGAGCTACCATGAGCCAGCATTTCTCTTTGCAGCTCTGAAACAAAGTGACAGGTGAGTGTCAACCGTTGGCTGGCCTGTCCAGTTTCATTAGCACCTCCGTTGAGGGCCGTCATTCTCACTGGCTGCTTCGCTCAGTGTTCTCCCAAACTGTTCCTGGCACTAAGACTCTATTTCAAATAAATACAATGTATCCGTGCAGCGGCTGCTGGAAATAATTCTGTGACTTGTGTTCTCTCTCTTGCTCCCGAACACGTCTCTGATAGCTTTCCAAACCACTTCAGATGTGATGTCTAGCTGAGGCATTCCAATGTGAATGAAAAAAAGCCTCGACTACCTTTTAGGCCTTCAGCAGGGTTCTTCTACAACTTTAGAACCCATGGAATACAAATTATGGTGGTTTTAAAGAATTGTCCATTATGTGAATCATGTGCATAAGTTCCAGCAATACTGCCTACAAGCTGCTCTTACGATAATATCACTAATTATCTAGTTATTAATAATAATCAATAATTAAAATGATTAATAATTTACATTATGGTTATGCATTTAAGGTTTATGTAGTCGTTCTACAGATAAAAAAAAGATAAATGGATCATGTTTATGCAATAATAATATATTTTTTAGAACAGAACAGAACAATAGAATTCTAGATATTTTTAAAATCCACCATAAAAATATATATTATCAAACTTGTAGTATGCTTCGTTAGGGATCAAAACTGTAAGGACTATAATTATGGTTCAAATCGCCATAACCTTTTTGTCTGTTTATAATAAAACGCTGTGAGGGAGGCGAGCTGCATGAACACATAGCCGTCATAAGTGGTAGTTGAGCTCGGAAGACGGATCCATTTCAGTCCACGGGGGTGTTCATGCGCATAGCGCGTCTCAGAGCCAGCACTTGTGCGCCATGAACGAGCGGGATATCACCGCTTTCACACTCCTACCGGCGACCACCGAGCAGAAAGATCCCATACATTATCTCTGCAAAAATTTTACTGCAGGAATGGAGGAGGATACCATCTCCGGATCCAACCTAACGGGACTGTGGACGCGAGTCGACAATAATGACGTTTACAGTGAGTATGCAGTATACAGATTCTTTTTTTTTTTCAAGCATACTTGATAGATGAGACGGAAGGTATATTCTAACATAGAGCAAATAGTAAAAATGTTAACTAAAATAGATATGAAATAATGATGAAAAAATACTTATTACTACTAATATAGACTGTAAAAATATAATTAATTTGTCATGTAAAAAGAACCTGTTACCCTACCATAAACGTTTTATTGTATGACAGCTCTTTTAAAGGTAAAAGCGGTGAATGCAGGAATAGTGGCTGTAAGGGTCATGAGACTGGACTATAACTGGCAATGGACAAATATGGAAAACTTTACGGCACTGTAAGTTCATTTATTATAAGTAATTTTAAAAACTTTTAAAACCCCTACACACAAAAAAAATATCACATATAAAAAAAAAAAAACAAAAAAAAAAAAACAAAAACCCACGTCTGATCTCTGTTCTTTGTGTCAGCCCAAGGTCATGCTGAACATTGAGAAGATAGAGGAGAACAACTACTACAACACATACCACTCACAGAGGTATCAGGAGAACGGGGACTGGTACGTGGGGATCAAAAAGAACGGACGGACGAAAAACAGCTAAAACGGAACACAAAAAAAAAAAAAAAAACAGCTCCCAAAACACACAAGGGCCAAAATGCAATCTACTTCCTGCCCGATTCCAGTGGATGGCAGCATACAGTAACTTTTGTGCTGATCAGAGGCCCTCAAAAACAACCCGAGCACTTATAAAGAACTGCACATTCCCAAGGGGTAAAGGTGAACAATGCGTAGTTAGCCATTTTTTATCTCGTTATTAATATATATATATATATATATATATATATATATATATATATATATATATATATATATATATATATAAAGAAAAAACATTATTTTTTATAATATTTTTTTGTCTTTTGTTTGTAAATGTGAATGTAAGATAAAATATTAAAATATAAAAAACATACCCATTTCAAACAAAAACAAGAAATAAAAAAAAAAAAAAAAAAAAAAAAAAAAAAAAAAAACAATGTCTGATCCTTTTCCTAAATAAATCTATTGAATATATAGTCTAATGTATAGCTACACATATACTGTATATTAGGCTGCACATTAGGATTGAGATATATCTCAAATAGCCTAACTTCACTGTGGAAAATACTGCGAAAAGTACTTTCAGTAGTCAACTATAAATCATTTTAACCATTTAACAATCAAATAAAAGGGCAATATAGTTGATACTATTGTTGGAAACACATTAGAAACAAATTATTTTATCATTTAATAATAATGTGAAACTCCAAAAATATCCCCAATTGATGTGAAATAACATATTTCAAATTCTTAAAATGCATAAAAAAAGACATTTCTGTAAATGTTCAGTTATTAAGACCATGGATGTTAGGTAAAATGATGTATTAGACAAGTGGACAATTCATTTTTGCCTCACACCTGTTAATGACTCCTTTTGATGAGTTTTTGGTATGTATTACCAAAGTTATTGTAATAACAGCACAGTTCTTGGAATTTTACTAAATATTTCTGCTTTGTGCACCCCGCGTTACTGTGGTTTTGGATTGTTTCCACCAGCAATTAGAATGTGTATTTTGCAGGAGCAGGAGAATACAAATCGAACCAAGGGAAACAAAATAGCTTTACTTTGGCCTGGGGGTACTGAGTAATGATGAACATCATACTGATTTAACCATTAAACACAATCTACCTAATGAGCTCTTTGAGACTGAAGAAAACCCTGTGTTTTATTCTTATCCTGATTATAAATCATGTACTAGCTGTTATCAGTAGTGTTATTTTTAGTGTATTTAATGTACTATTGTTATGTTATAAATATTTTGAATACTGTTTAATAAATGTTGCTATGTGCTATGTGTAATTTTTTTCCTCCTAACTTTATTATTTTTTTTTTTTCACTAATTCTAGAACAACTTAATCTTATCTTATTTTAAGGTAGTTTCCAAGGCAACATTTTCAAATTTTAGTTTAATTTGTAAGTATTTAATCAAATTTTTAGATTTGATTTCAGCATAATTTCGTTAAAAAACTATATATAGATATATATCTATATATATATATATATATATATATATATACTATATATATATTATATTAACAATTAACAGCACTGTGGGCAATGTTTGTTTCGATTTATGTTTATTATCATTATGAAACAATGCTGGCCAAATATACTTAAAGTATTTTAAAAGAATTGTATATACAATGTCTTTTTTTATTTTTGATTTTATTCAAAAAAGGGAGGTTTTTGCATCACTGACCAGAAAAAAAAAAAAAAAAAAAAAGTTTTTAATACAACAGAAATAAGTCACAGTTATTTACCTCTAATTTTTAAGTATTCAGTAAAAAAAATAATTCTAATTTTGCAGTGTACGTAAGAGAACTGTGCTCTTGCTTTTTATAGCTTTTGGAGTTTTGTTTTTGGCCTGGATCTGACAAACCAGTTTAAAAAGCAACCACCAGAGCACTGTAGCAACCATAACTCAATGCCCTGACAACCATCCACAGGTATTATGGCAGTCAGTTTTGTATGGGCAAAAAACCAAGTCAATTTGCTTCCCAGAAAATCAGTTTATCAGGACAAATTATTTGGAGCGTAACACAGATTGGACGTCCACCAGCAGATGGCGGTAAATGCATCCAATTAACCACTTTTCAGTTTGACAGAAAATGGCAGTCCTCCACACATTTCTGAGTAACCTCAGAATATATTAGTAAAACTTGTAAGAGTTCACAGTGTAAATTATTTCCAGGTTGCTGACTGATATTTAGTATAGACAAAAAATAAAGATAATGGGCTGTCTTGCTTGTGTAAAGGTACCGACCTTTATGGAGCGGACAGCTGAAGCAAAATGGCCAATCGCAGCAGTAATGGTAGGAAATGAGACTCCCTTCTTCTGTAAACAGTTAAAAAGTTGGAGGAATTAAATAAGAAAGTCCAAGAACGGTTTTAAACAGTGCAAATCTGCAAGGTTTTAAATGACAAACACACACATTATCAAACAAACAGATGTAGGATTGCATATCCACCCACGCAAGCACAGGGGAGAGCTCTCTCTCTCACACACACACACACACACACACACACACACACACACACACACACACACACACACACACACACACACAGCCCTGCACCCTGGCCTCCAGCCTTTGGGGCCATGGTTGGAGCAGGAAGGGAGCCATTCACTGTAAACTGAACAAGCAAACAGCTTCCTCTGGGACTCCCCCAGCGCAACTGCAGCCTAAAGATACCAGCATATATAAGCACTTTGACAGACCCCTGTCAAAGCGGAAGACAAATCCTCCAAAAATTGTACAAACACTCCTTTCATTACCTCAAGTACACACACACCCTTGCAACGTGCCCCTGGAGGAGTCCTCAAACTCTCATTTAGAACCAGAGCATGTTGTTGACATTTACATGAATGCATGTGTGTGCGCCCTTACTTTTTCTACCTCGCTGTTTGTTCTGTCTCCGTCCATCCAGGACGGAAAGAGGGGATGCATGCCGTTCAGCTGATTCCACTGTAATTAAAGACTGCTTTCCATCTGCTGAAGCACTTTGCAACGTCCCGAGCGGCTGCAAAAGCTATGAGGCTGAAGGGGGGAGGATATGAAGAGGATGGAGGAAGAAAGAAGAGGGTGGGGGGTGTTGGGGTGGAATGGAGAATTCTTTACGGTGTGCCTCGCATGCTTGCGGTAGGGCCTCAGAGAACGGCTTATTAGGATCCAGGCCTTCTAGTTTTCAAAATTGCAGATATGGGCTGTGTGGACACTTTCTCCAGGAATCACTGTGCTTTTTAAGCGCTCGTTTATAATGCTATTGCAGTGCTGTCGTCTGGAGGACAATGAGGGAGCATTGTTTCCAGGCCCACTAAGGTTGTATAGAATGCTTGCACTTATAATGTATTTGTGTAGGGCAAATTGGAAGTTGGCATCACCCTTACCCCCCCCCATATATATGTATGTATATTGCCTTATATTAATTCATTATATTTTTTTTTATGAATTTTAAAGCTTAAATACAAGCTTTAATACAAGTAACAACAACAACAACAAAAGCTAAATGTAGGATATAAACAATCTACACCATGGTCACATGAGTTCAATGTCACCACCATTAAGTTTTCAACTCTTTCAGTCTTAATTTTAAAAACATTTCCCGAAAAGATTTTAAAGAGCATGATTCTAAACACAAACAGGATATAACAGCGGGCTAGTGAGTAGATTAATTTAATTGTTACTTGCATAATAACATTTAAAGGGGTCATATGATGCTGCTAAAAAGAACATTATTTTGTGTATTTGGTGTAATGAAATGTGTTTATGCGGTTTAAAGTAAAAAAAACAAAACAAAAAAAAAAACATTATTTTCTACATACTGTACATTATTGTTTCTCCTCTATGCCCCGCCTTCTGAAACTCGTCGTTTTTTACAAAGCTCATCGGTCTGAAAAGCGAGGTGTGCTCTGATTGGCCAGCTATCCAAAAATATGTCATCTCTGAAGCACACTATTGTATTAATAAACTCTTTTTTTTCTTCTTTTCAACGCAGCCCTGTACAGTTATATATAGTGAAATGTAACATGCACCACTGTGAATGTTGGCAATACTTTATGTGCCAATGCTCATAATCACAATGCTACAGTGTTCTGGGAGGTTGCCAGGTTATTGCGTCAATGTCTTCAGTCTCTTTTTTTTCCTGTCTGTTAGTGTATTTATAAAATCCACAAAATCATGTTGTGTAACCAACATGCAGAAAACATAAAGGAGGAAAAAAATATTAAAACATGAAAATGATGTCACTCAGAGGACTCCTATAGAGCCTCATGTGTGTGTCAAGGTCAACACATCTCTTAAAATATCAAATAATTTGAAATGGGCAATGTTTTAGTTCATGTTGTAAAATGTCATGTATGTAATTAGTTATGTAATGAGCTTGTGACATATTACGCAATACCTCCTATTATGTATTTCAGTAAAAGAAGAAGAAAAATAAAAAAATAAAAAACAGAAATGAATTGACTTTATTCAGTGGTCAAATCTTTAGGGAGCTGGCATCCTTCATCTGCGCTTAGTAACTCATGCATTAACTGCTCAGAGTGTTTGGTCACCTTTTCCTCTTCCTGTGAGAGGCTGTGAAGTATCAGTGGGTTTTCCATAACAACCAGAATCCCCAGCTCGCACACCACATTCTCATTTGTGTACACCTCCCATTATTAGCCACATAACTGTCCGATTCATCGACGGAAAGAGCTAAAAATAGACTCTCATCCTCTGAAATATCTAAAGATGAGCGCAGTGTTACGATAACAAATACATGGCAGCTGTACTCTCCCTTTGTGCGTCACACTAACACAAACGAGGCTCTCGGCAGGATGCGTTCTTGATATTCCCATGATGTGATACAGCACAAGCTATTACATCTCCATCCAGAAGCACAGGAAGTCCACCTCCTGTCTTTCATACTTCCTGATTATAAACCCTCTTGGCAGGAGAGTGTGACTGGACATTACAATCTTTTATCCCTGTCCCCATTCTTTGATGAGCTGTAATACATCCTCAGGAAAATAGAATATTGACATTAGCTTCAATAATTAAGTGGCCATCAGAGAGACTGATCTCATCTAAACTGCCCTCTTATGTGATGTGTGCTGAAGAGCTTTATTTTTGGCATGAAACTGGGTCATATAGCGCGATATGATAATCACTTTTTTTTTTTTTTTGCACAGACCCGCCCAACATTGGGGTTTGAGAAAATTGTCTTAAACCTATGTTAAGGAATAACATATACAGTTTTCTTCTGTCTTTCTTCTGTTGAATGCAAAATAAGATTTTTCTCAGCAATGCAATGATGCAATGCAATGAAAGTGAACGGTGACTGTCAAACTCCAAGAATGACCAAATCATAAAAAATTTGTGGTGATTTGTTCTCAAGTCTACTGAAGACATGAAATGGGAAAACTTGTAGGACCATAAACCTTTGTGACTAAAATAATATAGATTTGTAACTACATATGTCAACGATGACAGAATATTCAGTCCCTGTTTGAAACTTTGCCTTTAATGTCATATATGGAAAAAAATAAATAAAAAAAATCTCTTTTTAGAAGGCAGCATGTAACATGCGCACCACCTTTTCCCACATAAAAGCAACATCCGAGGAACGCGATCTATATAAAAAAAAAAAAAAAATGTGGCCTGTGAATGTTTGTTGGTTTAACATCCATCATCACTTCCTTTTTCTTTTCCAGCCATTCTCTAGATAGAATCCCATTGGAATTTAAAATAGTAACTGCCTAACCTAACAACAAACAAAGAGTCGTGGCCCTATTATGGTGAATGCCTCACATACCAAGTATACCCAAGCATCTCCTTCCCTTTATGATGTCAACTGCTGCAGGACACACACACACACACTTATATATGTATACACACACCCATTATTTTTTTTGTCCTTCATTCATTGCCTCTTTTTTGAGTTGCATCCTCTCTTGTGAAAAGAGCAGGAGAGCTGCTGTAATTATTCCTTATTCACAGGATGTCCAAACAAATAGGTCCTTTTGAAGCGAGCCATTGTCTCGATGTGGGAGTGGATCAGGGCCGGGCGCAGGAGACACGGAGCAGCTTCCTGTGGACGGAATGTCTCGAGTGAAGCCACGCAAACACTCCGACACCCTTACAAGTCCCTGTTTTAGGACAGATAATCAGATGCTTCTGAGAAGATATAAAGTGATATCTGTGAGACATTACGCAGAAGAGTCAAACATCCTTTCAGAGAACCCTAACTGAAGAAGGACATTCAAAACGACCTTTTCACAATATACTATATAATCACATTTTATACTAACATTATATTTGACTGCATAACCAGATGAGAACTTTTTTTCTCTATTATCAAACATCAAAAGTTTTGACTTGCTAGTCACAGTTGCCTTTGCCTTGCACACTGGGGTACTGAAGATATTTTGTATTTCTATCTATATTGTAGTAGCAGCATAGAAACACGCTAGGCATAAATGCATCACTCATCTGTGTAGTTACAGGAAAGGGTTGGTCAGGACGCCTGCAGGTGTTGTTGGCATTGCATTCAGAGTTATTTCTGGTAGGACAGGCTGCTGGAGTGTAATAAAGGTGCCTTAGAGCTGCAGTGGGTGTGGTAAGAGGTGGTTAGAGGGGATTTTCAAGCTTTACTGGCCGTATTCTGGCAGGGCCTTTAAGGAGTCGTCAGGAGAGACGTGTCGCTTCCTGTCTGGAAGTGTCTGAGAGCTCTGGACACAGATCTGTGTGAGAGATGAGCTGTCCCTGTATCCTGAGAGATCTCTTTCTCTCTATTTGTCTAACTGTGTGCTATATAGTCTTCCTGTCAAGAACCTTTTTTTTTTTACTCCTTCCGTGGCTGCTTGTTTTACCAGTGCTGGGAATGCAGCTCATTTATTCGTCTTCTCTAAAATGTTATGATTAATTCAGCTTTGATTCATCCAAAGTGTTTTGTAGATAAGTTTATAGAGAGTGTTATTATACATTCTAAAAATGCTGGGTTTAATATGGCCAAACCCAGCGATTGGATTGTTTTCAACCAACAATTGGGTTAAATGTTTAACCCAACCTTCTGGGCAGTAACCCAACTGCTGGGTTTGTCCATATTTTACCCAGTGCTGGGTTGTATTTTAGAGTGAAGGGTTTTTTTTTTTTTTTTGGAAATGTAACATTATACTTATATAGCTTATCTAACCAACACCGTTTGAATCAATGTAGTATTTGCTAAACTGTCTTCTTTCTTGCATTCATTGGTAGACTGAATTGTGATTATTCTTTCTATTATCCATTTAACCATCTATAACTGCATTTACACTGCAAAGACAGTGTCACAGCATGTTAATTCAGCTGTGAAGCGGCATTCATTTATGCAGAACCAAACAATATAAATTAAACTTAATAAAGTAGATACTTCCTAAAATATATTTTATTGTTAAATATATATAATTAAAACATAATTATAATAATAATAATAATAATAAATAGTATTTCCTATATATTATTACTTACCCAAAACAATATATAAACAGTAAAAATAAATAAATAAATAAATAAAATAATACAAGCACTTAAATTTTCCAAATCTATATATTTTTTTATTCTTCATAATTTTCTGTATTAATCAGGTTGACTGCATTTAAAATGTTTATTTTGGAGAATGTCAGATCATTTTTTAGTTTCTTTTTTTTCATATTTGTTTTTCATAAACATCATACCTATTTTACATTAAAGTTTGTGTTCTGCATTCAAAATCTTACTGACAATGATGACATTGGTGTATTTATTTATTTACATACTGAATCGTGATTGGTCTTTTCTTTTTTTGTATCTTTTCTTGCACACAGTCAGTGGAAACCAAGAAAGCAAGTCATATCGAGTACACCATTTCTTTTATACAAAACCTAAGCTTGCTTAAAAAACTAACACTATTCTCAAGCAAGTTTAAGTTTTTACATTTTTATTTTTGTGATATCTTTTTTCTGTCTCTTTGTATGCATTGCTGTAACCTATATACTAAAGAAATGGTAATGACAGATTAAAACCAGGCCAGTGAAGACTAAATGTTTGCTTTGTCCGTTAAGTTCCGTCTTTCTGTCAGACTCCCCAGCAAGAGAAGGACATGTGATTCAGTAGCAGAGAAGGATTTCTAATCAGAGGTCCCTTTGGAGCCGGTGAAAGGAGCAGTTCCATGGTAGACTAGAGAAGAACAGCAGCCTTTGGGGCCCCGCCAGCGGAGGCGAGCTCACACATCACTGCTCGCCTGCGTCTCTGTATGCATGTGGAATTAAAAGGATGTAGGTGAAAGTTTGTGAGGAGCAGAAGCAGAACTTCTGTCCATTCAATCTTTAAATCACACACGACTGACTCGAGATCTTCTTAAGAGAGGAACACTGGGCATTAAACGACTGACATTCTGCTGGTTCTGCAGTGTTAGCAACTTTACTCATACCTGACTTTTTTTGTTGTTGTTTTTTTTTTTTTTCATGGTGTAAATTACAAGATGGACCACATCCTGATCTTTTTAAACCTACATAGCCAACCTCTAAGACAGTAATCTCTTACAGGAAAGAGATACTTGGCAAAGGACAGCTTGCTGACAGATACATGTAGACTCACGTTTCTGTACCATAAATGGGGAAATATCAGTTTACATTCTTAAAAGGGCTTAGGTATTCATCCCAAATTGGGTGTTTGATGCCAAAGTTTGCAATTGCGGTGGATCCAGTGTCTTTGATGAAAAGAAAGTTATATAATATTAGTAGTAATATTTTAATATAATAATAATAATAATAAAATAATTGAATTTGAAGGGACTTCTGCTGCATTCAGTATATACAAACTCATGATACTGGAGTTGCTTGTGCCATTGTCTGTTGTTTTAGCTACAGAATAAGTTATATTTATAATTGAAAATTAGAAAAAGATTTTTATTATAAATATTTCCCCCCTTTGGATTACAAGTATTGATCAAGACCAGACCAGAAATGTACATTAATAATGTAAGTAGGAACAATTTTATTTCATGTTGACTTTTTAAAAGCAAAGAGAGGTAAAAGAGAAGAAAAAAAGGCAGTTAGTAAATAACCAACAGAATCAGTATTCATATTCATAAAGTAAGCAGAACTGCATTCATTGTAGTTCTGCTTACTTTATTTATTGATTTGTATGTTTGGTTGGTTGTTTGTTTAGTTAGGCACAATGCACAATGTCTAAAAGCCTGCAAAAAATCAGGAGAGCATGCTTTAATACAAGAACTTCGAAAGACAGCAAAATCACTCCTTAAAAAAAAAAAAAGCAAAAGCAATATTTTCTCCAAACCCTTGTCTGTGCATCTGCATTTGTGATTGCATTTTGAGGCAAACAGGATGTGTGAGCATCATTCAAATGTACTGCAAAGCTTGGAAATGGAGGTGGACACGGCATTCTTGGAGTGGTGTGTGTGTGTGTGTTCAGAGCGAGGTTTCCCCACTGTGCCCCTCAGCACAGCGTATACAGTTACTCACATCCCCAGGAAGCGGAGGTATGACATCACCCTTATCAGCCACTAACTCTCAGCCTCTCCAAGAGCAGGGGTGGTGGTGGGGGGAGACAGGAGAGGCTGTGAGATGGATTACAAGGGGAGGAAGAGGAAGGCTTGAGATTGTTTTACATTTTTTTACATTACAAAGGTGTTTTGCATTAGTGAAGACACACATGGGAACATAAGCAATGTGAGCCTTCAAACAGCTGAAATTTGTTCAATCATATGAAATGCTGAATCTGTCAATAACTTGTCTGGGCCAGATGTTCTGATAAAAGATAAAAGGGAGAGTTTTTAATGCACTGGTTAAATATTAAGTATATATATAGAAAAAGTTGTTTTAAATTGGCATCCAAAAATAGGCATATATATATATATATATATATATATATATATAGATATTAGTATATATATATATATATATATATATATATATATATATATATATATATATATATATATATATATAAACAACCCAACGCACCATAAGTGCCACCAGATTTGAATAATAGCACAGCTACAATAACAACTTCCCTCGTTGCAGCTATGAGTAATCATTAAAAATTATGTGCTTTTAGAAAACAACCAGCTCTATTGCATAGTTCACCTAAGCATGACCTACACGAGCTGATTACACAATACTGCAAACCAGCATCGAGGAAAGGCAGATTTTGACTTCGCGCCATCACGAAACTGGCTGGATGCCTTCATGTCAGCGCATCTGACAGCACATGTAACAACTGACCAGATATCCTCTTGAAAGGTCTGTGGGGGAAAATACTGAAATTGCAAAAGAGAGGATGAGGATCTGCTTCACACATGTGTGTTATATTACCATATGTCCAGCAGAAGCTCTGTATTATCTGTTCTCCAATTGAGAGCTTGGGGTGGACCATGAGTCCCATCTCCAGGCTGGGCCCACAACACACATCCAGGGAGGGCTACAGCTTCATTTATTCTCCAAAAGCTGAAAGACGCCACTGTTACTTTACAGTAAATGAGGAGAATGGACAAGAGAGCAGGAAAACCAGATAACATCACCTTCATTCACTGCCTGTGTGCTGTAATCAGAGAAGGAGAGAAGAAGAGAGCAGAGGAAAGGAGAGAATAGACAGTTTGGCTGAGTTAAAGACAAACATTGCCTAATTCAGTGTTTCTCAACTGGTTTTGCTTCAAAATATACTGCAGATTTTATACAGTTATGCAGTGTTGGGGGTATAAAGATTACAAGTAAAGCAAGTTTACCTTTTCAAGTAACTAGTAAAGTAACACTATTTTAAATTTACAAGAAAAGATGTGAAAGATATTTACTAGAGGCACTTCCTTCAGCGTGAGGCTTATTAATTTAACTTTTGGTGTGAAAGGGCCTTTACCGTTTCTCAAAAATATAACTTTTGCGTTTTTGTTATTAAAAAGAAATAAAAAAGCCCAGCTCAGGTGACAAAAAGTAATGCAAAAGTAATGTAGCAAAACTAAGTAATGCAATTAGTTACTTTTTATTGAGTAACACTATAGTGTAATGCATTACTTTTAAAAGTAACTTTCCCCAACACTGCAGTTATGTTCTGTTTCATGGACTTTTAGTTTGTATCACTTTGTTTTGCTTTTCTTTTTAAAGTGAAAGTGCTGCAAATAGATCCTGTTCCCCTTGTTTGAGAAAGTTACACTATGCACCTGGATATATGCCAGTTATAATGTGCTCCATCATTTAAGAAATCAAACAAATGTACTCAAAAAATCCTAACTTTCATTTACTGACTGCTTTCCTGACTTTTAAAGCTGTTTTGACACAATTTGTATTGTATAAACTGCTATATAAATAAAAGGTGGTGACCTGATTTGACAATGAAAAATGAATTAGTGCTATAATACTGTATAGTTTGACATAACACACATATTTTCTACTTTTTAGAAGCTGATAAGCCTATGTATTCCTCTATTCCAATTATGCATGATTATATGATTAGTTGTGCTCATAATTTTTCCCCTGCTGTCTGCAGCCCTATGTGATGGGAGGAAAAAATATTCTTTAATGCTTTTCCCAAATGTTGTGTTAGCTCACAAAGGCATTCATTTATTGTTTTTCCTCCCACTTCATATTATTTCCATTACGGGTTTTGCGTTGAAATATATTTTTTCTTCCTAGCACATATTTGTTTTAAGATGGGATCACGGAGAGCAGGGGAAAACAATGCTGAATGCACCTAATCATATAATCATGCATAGTTGGAATAGCAGAATAAATCAGCTTCTAAAAAGAAACCCTGTGCATTCATTCAAACTCTACAGTATTATGGTGGAAATTAATTGTTATTGGTTAGAAGCTAGCTAAATCAACATAGTAAAGACCAGATGGTTACTTTGCCAAATGGTGAACCATTGGCAGCACAAACATAAAGCACAGAAGTATGTTTCTCACATTTGGTAAGCAAAAATAAATAAATAAATAAACAAAATAAAATGACTTTTTAAGCAAAAGCAAAAAATTGGATGAAAAGTGAAAAGTTTTTTCCTTGCATTTTGAAAAAGTTTCACGTATACATGAACATTTTCAAAATGATTCGCATTTACACATATCTTCGAAAACAGTCAAAAACACTGTTATTAAGTATGCCAGGCCAGTAGTTGGCATTGTCACCTTGTTAGTAAACAGTACCTGTAGGTAAGTGAAGTTTTCAAAGATTCCCGTATTGGGTGTTTACACGAAAACGATAACGGTGGCATATTCAAAAACTTGCACTTTGAAACCAGTTTTCAAAAATTTGAGTTTTTGGCTGAAACCGTTGTCGTGTAAACAACCCCTTAGAGGAAGCTGTTTTTCCAAATTCTGGTTCTGGTTATGTTGTGTAGCGGTGCAAGCTAGCAAAGAAGCTGGAATGCAGTGTAACTGTTCCCATACAAAGGGCTTTTCATAGAGTTTTCAAAAAAGTCAAGTGTAGTAGTCATATTAGCCTGACCTTAGAGAACAAGCCTTGTCAGCTATTTTGCCTGCGAGGCACACACTTACTGACTGGCTGCTTGACTGGTAAATTCACACCACTATTAAACATCTCCTTTAAATGCTTTGAACTAAATCCCTAACTTCCCCCCCCAAAATCCCCCCCCCCAATCTCAACTATCAACCCTAAATACAAATCCCTGCATCCACTTACCTCCTTTCAGGCTTCACTTCCTGATGGTCAGCAACACTCTCTTTGAAACACAGGAAGTCCAACCAATAGGCCTGCTGTTCATCACCAGTACGCAACAGCAAGACCAGGATAGGGGGCACAGAATCTGCCCTGCCACCAAAAGTGCCTCATGATCATCTAAATGGGGTGGTTTGGGTGGGGGTTTGGGGGAGGGTTGAGTCGATCCATTATTTGAACTCAGCCCTGGCCCTTTTGTGAGCAGCTCACTGTTTGAATGAGAGCGATCAGCCAACCATAACAGACCATAATGCATTTTCTGCCTGATCCACAAGTCTAGAAGTGTGCCTCCGGTCCCCGCCACTGCTGCACATCAGCAAAGCGGCGGTCAGCACGCACCATGGTGGAATAAAACTGCTGCTCGATCTGCTGACACCAAACAATTCAGGCAAATATTGTAACAGTGACAACGCATCTATCACATGGTTTCTGTGAGACCTTTTCACTAAAAGTGATTTTGTTTTGTTAGAATTGTATCATTTTTGATTCCTGCTTGACAATATTTTTGCATGCCATGGTATATGTTAAACAATCCATACTATGGCATTGTAATCAAATCTGACACCATCACTATTATAGGACATCAACAGTACTGTTGTCAACTGGAAAGATACAGGGATCTTTTATATGTGTCATGATTTCACATGCATGTGTGTTTTTGAGAGACGTTACCTTCAGTCTTATGTTTTAAGAGTTGATTTTAAGTGCCTACAGCCCTTTCCTCTCATTCTCCTACAGGATTAGAATCCATCTTTTTGGGAAAGGGGAAATTAAGTTGCTGGATCATTTTACAAGCCGTAGGGAAGAAGGAAAAGAGCCAGACAAATTACTAAATGAGTCAAGTAGGGGGGCAGCCGATTTCAGTTACCCCAGTTAGATCCATTCAGCCCAGGTAAGAGCGAGAAGGCCTGTGCCCAGCCCTCCAGTGCTACAGAAAGGGAATCCAGGAAACAAGCAGCTCCATCAGTTATTTTCTCTGACTAAACTACATGATGCAGTTAATCATTCTCATCAAACAGTCACTGAAATCAAGCACACTTTAAAACAAAGCGTTTATACAGAGGTGGAGCAACTAGTTATATTTAATGAAAAATTATGAAGACAAACTTTTTTTTTTGGAATAATGATGAACCATGCACAATAAGAACAGGAAAGTGCAACAAGGAGGTAAATACGGTCCCTTTTGACTTCATGTTGACTTTAACCAATGAAATGATGGATGCCACATATCAAAAGTTTAAACACTGTGCATGTCTGAATACAAAGTGATTTTACTTCCTGACGAGACCTCATCCGTTAATGCATGACAGTCATACTTGCTCTTTCTTTTATTAATGACCTTGTGTCAGATCTAAGAAAAATGACTCTCCTCTTTCTTCATCTTCTTTAGCAATTAATTTGCAGCTAAGAAAATCATCGTGCTGGAGTCTTGGAGGGACTCCTAAGCAGGAATGCTGCTCTTGAAAAGTAGTTATGACTTAATGAGAATTCCACTTGCAGCAGGAAGGAAGGGCTTAGAATGCGTGTCCCTCAGCGAATTGAACGAATGTTAATCATGATCCCTTCGGCACACGGAAAGCTCAGGCCTGAGCTGGTGAAGAAATGGAAGGAAAGAGAGAAATTGATATAGATTTAAAGCATTCCTTTTGTCAGGATATTTTTACAATTTCTTCTTAATTGCATCAGTGCTGAGATTACTGAGATGAGGTTATTTGGAAACAAAAGTAGTGGCAAATTACATTGCAGCTACATTTATTTTTGTTCTGAATTATGTGACAGCATTAAACAGCATCTGAATTGATCAATTTATATACAGTATACACACACACATTAGTATTTTTTTTATATATTTTGCCAGAAAAAAAAAAAAGATGTAAACTCTTAAACATGGCTTTAAAAAAGGGTTCATTTTAAATGTTGATTCAGTAAAATTAATGAAACTTTCAAATGTTTCATAGAAGAGAAAGTGTACATTTAGGGCAAATGTGCAAGTAGTTTGATCGGTGGATTGATAGATTGATTGATGTTGAAGATTGTTATTAAAAAACTACACTTGAAAACAGCAGAAGTACTGCTATGCTAATGAATGCTAAGTTAGAAGAATGTATTTTTCTTAGTTATTTTGCAAAACTTGATATGTCTGGTGACTGAATCAGTTGAGTTGTGTGATATTTCAGCAGTTTTTTTTTCCATCGCATTCATTTCCAGATAGCTTGAGTCGAGTATGCACTGCAAACAAACAGAATGGCTGAATTTTCTAGCCCTGATTTGAGTAAGGGTTAGATGCGTTCTCCAGACTTGTATGTGTGCTCTGACTTGCAGCCAGTCTTTCTTTCTCTCTTTTTTTTTGTCTGTGTGAACGACAAGGATGTGAAGGACACCAGGCCTCCAGAGGTCCTATCCCAGAGGAAGTAATGCTTTCTGCCCCTTTTTTCATAACATATTATTTATGTTTAACAGAGCTCTTTGAGACAAATGGCTGCCATATGGAGAAAAGAAAAACTTGTGGTGCTTTTCCACTATGAGGGCTGGCCAGTCCAGGGTTACCCTGGGGAATTATTCCATAGATAAGAACTAGAGAAAAGCCATGGATCTGTATTTCCATGGCAAGAACTGATGCTTTGGGACATTTGTAATATTATACAACTAGAAATCCCCTAATGTTAAAATAGCTTTACATGCTAGCTGCATATTTATTTTTATGCACTCTAATCGGCTTCATTAAAATGCTTAGTTCTATGCTACTATTTGAATTTACCCTGCAAATAGATTAAATCTCATTTTGGTGTCTAATGAGCAAAATTTTAACCCTAACCCTAACCTCTAAAGAACATATGTACATGCAAACTTCTACAGGTTACACATTTCTATGAATAAGCATCATATTCATATCACTGGGATATATCATTTGGAATTTCCTTGATGCACCTAGTTGTCCTTCACTCACTCATCCTGAAATAAAAATGCCTTCCATGTCTTGCCCCAAAGGGAGCAGCTGGGATAACTAATCCCCCATGGGGCACCTGATCCCCCCACCCCCGCCCCCGAATCCCAACCCTCCCAAATCTCCCTTCCTTCCTTCCTTCATGTCTGTTCTAATGGCTCCCTTGTTCGTGCTGGACAAAACTGGCCTTTTGTGGCTGCTCTCGAAGCAACATTAAAAACAGGAATAGGGAAATTGTAAACAGGAGGCTTCTAGCCAGCAGGCCAAGGCATACAGCAGGCCTCAGAGGCCTACTTCAGTATAAAGCAGAGAAACAGCCCCTTGTTGCTGTGGGGATTAAAAGGGCTGGGGGATTTCAGGAGCACTGCAGAGGCACAAAGCCAGTGGGAAGGGAGAGCTTGGTAAGGAGATACATGCATTATATATCTACAAGCGGAAATCATACCTTTATTTATACAATGGTGCGAGTGACTTGATATGGTATAGGTGCAGAGCGAATGGAATGACACTCGCTGAAGCCAAACTTCAGGACGGCCAATCTGTCAGCTGGATAGTGGATCAGGCCACAGCGATCGCTGCCGCTCAGCCAACGTAAACTCAGGCTGCTTTGTAATTAGTGAGGCCACACACACATGCTCATAGTTTGCATTTGATTGGAATCGATTCTTTGCTTCACTGTTAATGTTTGTTTGGAAATTTACCCAGGCTTGGTTGAGGGAGACTGATCTTAATTCTTATTCTTATAAATCAACAAATGAAACAGATTTCCAAGGTGGATTTTACTGTCTCTACTGTTGTTCCACAAGCATGCTGACGTGTTTCTTCATAAATAGTGCCATACATAGCAGAACAATGGATTCACCCCTGAGCATCAGATATACACAGATTTGGGTCATTGCAAATTTACCCCAGTTCTAGGGTTTCCATTTGTAAACTTGTCCATCTAATGTACTTCTTGTATATGCAAGAGTCATATCGACGTGCTCTACAATGATTCAACATGACTCATCAAAAATGAATCCTGTGACTGTAGAAGGCACGTTGACAAACTGGACACATGGTTCACTTGATGACACACCATTCCTCACCACTGCTTGACAGCAAAGAAATCTGGGCTGATTCACTTTATTCCAATGCAACTCTATTTAGTTTAGGTTTAGTCAGAAACTGTATTCAGAATGCAGTCCTGCATCAAAGCTATTTACTTTTCGAAAGCTCACATTACATTGCACATCACACAATAAACTGAGATTGAACTGGGGCTAAACATGCCTTAGCATCAGAGACACATTTGCTGTTAGGAATACAACTGTATGGACATAAATAAAGATTTTTTCATAAAAAAATTTTTTTACCACAAGTGACATCTATTTTTAATTAAAGAACTCTCTCTGTTTCTGAAAAGGGAGGCACAAATTTAGGGCGGGAAGCAAAATAATTTTTTCCCAACTGCGAGCTGCATTCTTATCTGTGCCGAGCAGGCTAAACTGTACAGCCACTGACTTCTTCGCCTTCAAAAGACATGCCATATGCTGTTGAAGATACTGTGAATACGTTATATGTTTATGAAATTGAAATATATTTAGTACAGCGGCAAGGTGGTGTGTAAAGGAGAATGATAACCTAATGTCGAAGATTTACTGCCTAGGAGAACAGAGAGTTTTCCAGGTTGGGGAGGCCTTTCATGAGGAATATTGAATCCCCTTTGAGGCTCTCACCCCCCACCCCCTGCCTACCCCCACATCTCTTTGCCTCTCCATATGATTCTGAACTTTCCATCGACTCGCTCTCACTGTGTGTGCTTTGAACTCCTAGCCGCTCTTTGAAGGAAAGTCATAAAAAGACCTTTTATTTGGGCCGGGTTGCTTTGATGGGTTTGTCACTTTGTACAATGCACTAAACCATCCTGGGGAGACAGCCTTGTGTGTCTGACAAGCCAGACGGGTTGGTGGGTTTGGACCGAACCGCCCAGGTCTTGGAGATAGCACCTTAAAACAAGCAAACCTAGTCTCCTGCACACGTTATCCATTGTATGCCTTGTTGTGGTTAGGCATTTCACATCTCGACAGGCCTGACACCCCTTTGTTTTTAAATTCTTGGTTCACTGCGGTTATCATTTCTTACAAAATTAGAATATTTTCTAGTCATGGTTGATGTCCTGCTTCAAGATCAATAGCGGGCTGTCTCAACAAGTGGTCCTGTGCTTGCTTTTTGTGGGAGAATGTAGCACTTTGTAGCTCTTTGTGAGGAAGATATAAAGGGCAAGAGTAAAGACAGTAGGACACCAGATAGCCCATGTTTGAACAATGCCTTCAAATTAATCCCGGAAACACTTTTACGTGTACAAGTAACTGTATTCAGTGGCCTGATCCACAAGGCTACTGCAAAGCAAAGGTTAGACCCCTCCTTTCAAATTCATACTTGCTTTTCACTAGGACCAAGCAATTACAGCCAGGATCAAGGCAAAAGGAAGTGAGGAGAGTCCCGAGCCAGTTGGGCACAAAGGCAGTGTGAAGTAGAGTGGAGTGATGCATGGGAACCAGCACTGAGAGATCTTTCCGGATAGGTTACTGAGCTCAGGAGCACAAAGGTGCCTCGTTGAGGTTGGCACTAGGCCAGCGTTGGAGCGCTGCTGTCCCAGGTGTCGAGTGTCGGGGCGCCATTCAGCTCAGGAAGTGTCCCGTGTCACCCTGTCCCCACGCCCATCAAAGGGGCTGCTGTGTGCTCGCCATCAACCTCAGCATGGCACAATGTCCAGCGGGGAAAGACATGGCCAGTCGCTTCTTTCCCAGGACTGCAGGTACCTTAGCTGGATCAAGGAAGAGAATGGATGTGAAACAGAGCTTCTGAGGATTGGCTGAGCTTTCTGTTTCAACTCTGTCCCACGGTCACAAAGGAGTGAGAGGATACCCAGCAGTGAGAGGTTTACTGGAAGTGGTGAGGATTAAGGGACGTTCTGAAGTGAATCATAAACTCCTGTTTGGACATTCCAGGCACGGCTTTTCGAAAATGATCATGTTTGTGACGCAATGTTGTACATGATGTGTACTTACATACTCTTTTTGTGAATTTGTGTAATGGACAAACTTTAAAGAAATACTGGAGATGTCTGGTTTTTAAATTAGGAAGTTTTGTGTACAAGGGTTTCATAATTCAAAGTGCAGATTATGAACATTTCAAACTTTTAAAAAAATCTGACTGGGCTTGAGGAAAGTGACAGAGCAAACTTAATGTCACATACATCATTCACCAAACGCTTCCCAAAAGGAAAAGTTGATTTAAATAAAGCTAAGTGTCACTGAGAACATCCATCAGGCCACTAGTCTGGCTAGAGAGTGAATGAATACACTGGGGACAATAGAACCCTGGGTGACTGTAGCCCACCTCTATCTCCAATTATCACAGAGTTCAATTGGGGGAAGGGTTACCATTGATGAAAAATGGGGGAAGGGCAGGTGGGGTGAGGGCACTTGGAAAGGGAAAGAGTACATGTTGTTTCAGGTGGCCTAACTTGCAGGCTTCCAGCTGGCCCCAGGAAGTAGCCCTCGAGGGCGGTATTGGCAGCTCATTATCAGAGATCAAAGCCCGGCACTTCCTCCTGGGTAAACTTGCTCTACTCAGCACCCTCCTCCTAGATCCCCCAGAGCTAATCTGATTGATATGCAGACAATAGGGCTAATTAACAAAATGGAAACTGCAGAGAAGCTGCTAAATCCCTGCACAAATCAAGGATTTCGGGTCAGTACGCTACAAAAAAAATGTAACAAATTCCTAAGGGGACGCAAATGATGCAGATATCACTGGAGGTTAGCACTACATTGGTTCACTGGAATATCCTAACTTCCTAATCTTATTTCACTGACTGACACTCAAAGCCCTCCTGCTCATTAATCATTAATGCTGAACAAATAAATAACTAGAGTAATGTCCGGGGATGTGTGCAAGCTTCTCCTTCATCATTCAGAAAATTGCTGTCTCACAGGAAGTGGGCTGCTGATGGGGATATGTGCCTCCTGCCGGCTGGAGCTTATTTTAGCCGATAGCTTGTCAACAAAGGCCTCCTTGGGATGGGTAATGCTGATCCACTGTGCTTTGCTTGGGCCAGCATTGCTGATTCAGGTCTCAAATATAGCTCCCCGCTGTTAGTGACTCCATGATGCACTACTAATGAAGGTCAGGCATTCTCATGTCAACAAGGACCGCTGAGGACAGCATGAAGGTTGACCTCCTACTTTGCCACCCAACCGCACCCAATGACATTATGGCCAGATGTATAACTGCTTGCTCAAAGAAAACTAAGCATGGTTAATTCTAGATGCTGCTTATAGATAGGATCAGGTTCAAGAGGAACAGTCGACATGTAATTACAGGCCTCACACTTTTCTTTTGATTTTATCCAGCTCTGGGATTTAATCCAGCTGCTGTCACAGGAAGTGTGGCCTTGTTATTTATGCAAGCACATACATAAAGGCACTGAAAAACAAACTTGCTCCAATCTCAAGTCTGAAAGCTAATATTTGGGTTTGAGTGTTCTTTCTGGTACCGATTTGGTATGTTTATTTCTCTTTCCTTGAAAAAACGCTTCTCACATACAGGTATGTGTGGAAATTTAGGTTATGGTGCCTAGCACTGATGGTGTGAAATGGGAACTTTGTGATGGGGGGGGGGGGGTCTTGTGTTTTGGATAACGGGGTACTGGTGTGGGTTCTCATGGGATGGGAAAGTATGCTATGTAAGTAGAATGGCGTGTGGAATGCCCAGAATGCTTGTGTCCTGAATGGCAGGTCCACGCCCCCAACAACAGGTCACGCTTCATCGCTAGTTTGTCCCATGGGTGAGAGTTCAGGGCCACTCCTGTCAGCTCTCTGAAGAAGGGTCGAGGGTCACCATCTCACCAAGGGCTTGGCTTTCCCCTCTGTATCAGCAGGGGACCAGAAGGGGCCTACCCCTTCTTCCCACACAGGCCCAGATCTCCAAAAGCTTGCATTCTCTGCATATATCCCTCACACAAGCTCCTTCCTGTGGGCTTGGCTTGAAACCAATTGCCAAAAAAAAAAAAAAAAAAAAAAAAAAATCAGGTCACCACTCTAGTCTGGCCTAAAAGCAACAGAACATTTTTAAGTAAAGGATTAAGCATTCATGAAAAATAATAGTTGAAGTATTTGTTATTTATGAAGAAAGGCACTAGGTGATTAAACTTTATACAGTTAATAACTGCAGTACAGTTGGTTGTTAATTTAGAGTTTTTGGATTTACAAACTACCAATCCAATTTAACAGGATGGTTAATATTAACAGGTTGAAATGAAAACAAACAAACAAACAAACAAACACACACACAAACAAATATCTTAACCATCTAACCTTAAAATACTGAAACATAAAGTTTCAAGTCAGAAAAGCAGAAGAGACTGGTGATTACAAATAAATAAATAAACGGTTCATCAGTGATTCATGATTAGATTTATATGACATTAGGCAGAAACCATTTCCATGTATGAAACCCATT